>NC_048898.1:28430558-28461037 GCF_011077185.1 Oxyura jamaicensis | reverse complement strand
CCCCCCCCCCCTTTTTTTTTTTTTTTTTTTTTTCCCACAGCTAGTTTAGTCATTGCACTTACCATTTGCTCTGAACAAGACACTGCCCTGAATCAACTGAGGTGAGCAGCTGAACTTGGTAGACAAAAGCAGCTTGCCTTTTGGCAGCTCTCTTTCCTTTTCTGTACCTGAGCTCATCCTGTAGCAGAATGAGGTGTTACCCTGTAAAAAAGAATAAATGCTACATGCAGGCAGAGTTTTTCTTTTTCTCTCTAGCCTTATCCAAATGTAATGCTGTCCTGTGTTGCATCATGTTTAGCCTTTACTTGTCCTCTAAATCTTGCCAGAATCTACATTTTTGCCTCTTCAGCTGCAATTAATGACCACACCTATTCATCCTACTGACAAGTCTGTTCTCATTACTCCTTCATCCTTTGACCCTTCTGGTGTCATTATCATACTAATATCTTTTACCTTGCGTGTCTTCAGCAATGGGAGCAGTTCTTTCGCATGACTTACTACAGAGCATTACCAGAGAGAGTCAAACATTTTCTAATGTCTCACTAATGTTTTTCTCCATTTCTTTCACATGACAAACCACAGAAATATAGAGTGGCTAAGCCAATGTATCTAAAAATGTAACATCAAAATTATTGTGTCTAATGCCTATGGTTTTATGCCACAATCTCAGATGCATTTCAGTGTTAAAAAAGGGAAAGGTTGTTGGCAACTTAAGAAGTGCAATAAACAAGAGGTGTCATAAGCAATATGCCAATAATTATCCTATTACTGCATTCAATTCCTAGTTCCCTATCTTCCCAGTTTGTTTCTTTCCCTTGGTATTTTTGGACAGCTTAGACAGTTAACTGAAACTCCTGTCACTGTTTTTGTGGTTTCCCTTTCTAATTCTGATGCATAATATTTGGGTTGCAGCTATCACTGGAGGTTTTTTATTTCTTTTAAACACTTCTCTTGGAGATTTTAAATGAATCAAACACGTATTCCTATAGGTCTTTCATTTTGTAAACATTCTAATCTTCAAACAAAAATCTGCATTCTGGGTCATATTTGGAGATTTGTAATGTCTCTTTAATGGATTGTAAAACCAACGGGATTGCTACGATAATCTATTTTAAATTAACTTCCATTTAAACAATAGTACATTTTTCAAAAAGATAATCGGTGTGGGAAAATGCATTCTGATCCTCAGCAAATTGTTCTGGTAATCAATTACCCTCAGTTTTAAAACATTGTGTGCCTTATTCTAAGTCCGTATTTGTTTAGCTCCAGCTTCTATGCACTGGATAATGTTACACTTCTTAGTGATGTATTTGCATTTCTTCAGAATCATAAAACAGCTATTTCATGTAGATACTGAAGACTGGTATCAATTCACCTATTAACCTACTCTTAGATTAACTAGGTAGATGACTTTTCTTAAATTGCATGTTATTGGACTTCTTTTCCCATAGGCTCCAAATCATTCTTTTGTTCCTTTCTGAACCTTTGCTATTTTTCAGATTTTTCTTAATGGGTGAAAATACGATCTGGACAGAGAATGCTAGCAATTATCTCGGTCATATCATGAACTCATCTCCCTCCTGCTTGACATTCACTGCTTACCCATTCAAAGCTAATGTTTTTCTCTTAGCCATTATATTGAACTTGGAGCTCATATTCAGACACTACCTATCACAAACTCTAAATCTTCATCAGAATCATTGTATTTCATGGGTACTTTTTTGTGATTCTGTATGTGTGATTGGAACTCTCTGTTCCCAGGCAGATGACTTTGCATTTGGCTGTATTAAAGTGCATATTGTTCAGATGAGCTCACCTTATGGGATGATGCAAATCCAGAATATAGAAATGATCTGTCCTGTCATTATTTACCACTCCACTAATTTTTATGTCATCTGCAATATTTACCAGCAGAGATTTCATATTTTCCTCCAGATCATTGCTAAAGATGAACTAGTATTAGGCCAAGAACAGATTGGTTCAAATGCCTGCATAGGATGCAGATTTTCAAGCACAGTACTTTTTGAAATCAATTTAATACATCTTTCAGTCAAAGTATACAGCAGTTTTAAATAAGCTCTCCATATACTATAAAACGGTAGGGAAACATTAAGCTATTTTAAAAGATAAAAAATCTAGCTGACCAGGCAATAGATTGAAAGCTATTGTTACATTCTAATAACATTTGAGCCTATTGAGTCATAAAACTTAAACATTAGCATAGAAATAAATGCAAAACGACAAGCAACAGAAAAAAAAAAAAAAAAAAACAACCACCACCACCACCAAAAAACACTCATACCTTAGAAATAATGCAAGACAGCTTACTCCTTCAAATGTATTAATCTGAGTAGCTGTTGTTTTCAGCTAGGATAGAGTTAATTTTTAAATTTTTTTATTTTTTATTTTTATTTTTTTCATAAAGGCTCACATGATGCTGTGTTTGAGATTTCTGATGAAAATTGTGGTGGTAACACATCTATGTTTACTTGTTGCAGAGCAGTACTTGCACCGAGGCAAGGGTTTTCCAGCTCCTCGTGCTGCCCTGCCAGAGAGGAGGCTGGGAGTGCCCAAGGAGCTGGGAGGGGACACAGCCAGGAGAAGCTGGCCCAGGCTGGCCGAAGGGATGTCCCATACCTTATGGCATCATGCTCAGGAATAGCAACTGGGATAAAGAAGGAGGAAGCAGGGGACATTTGGAGTGATGGCATTCGTCTTCCCAAGAAACCATTACATGTGATGAGCTCTGCTTTCCTGGAAGTGGTTGAACATCTGTCTACCAATGGGAAGTAGCAAATTAATTCCTCATTTTGTTTGCTTGGGCCTGGGTGCACAGCTTACATTTTATGAAGTAAACTGTCTATATCTCAACCCATGAGTTCTCACACTTTTACCTTTCTGATTCTCTCCCCCATCCCACCTGGGGAGAGCGAGTGAGTGGCTGTGTGGTGCTGAGCTGCCTGCTTGGTTAAACCACAGCAGTTGTTTTACAGTGAATGAGACATAATATTCAGTAAAATAACTTCTAGTATCCTAGGTGGATAGAGAGAGATAGCTGCCTACTTTGCCCCCCACAATTCAACCAAAACTTGGAGAGCACGTGGATGCACAGAGGCAGGGCTGCATATGCATTTCTCGTCCCAGGAACAGCCCAATATATATGGCAGCATTACAATAACCTAATTCTGTCCTTTCTTTTTCTTAGTCAGCACAGTACACAGTAATCTCACATGAGCCTGCATCTTGCAAGTTATGCAGGGTTTTGGCAGAACTGTCACTTCCCTTATAATACAATGCATTTTGGGCTTGAATTCATTATTAAAGAAATAAAATTTGTCTAGGATTAGTCAGTCCAAATGCAACACTTTATGTTTAATTTTTAGTGATTTATCTGGGTCATATATCATTATTTGATATACAACAAAACTACACATTTATCTAATCTTGTAGTAGGAAGGATCCAATTATTATAGCAATATGGGAGTAATTGTAATAAACTGGAAATTTTGTTTCCTCTGGCTTGGATGTGACTATTTAGGAATATTATTCTTATCAGTTGGAAAGAAAACAGGCAAAGGTTTGTAAGGATTTCAAAACCGCTTGCCAAGAAAGTCTTCTGTTTCCACTCCTCTAGCCTTCCAACACTACTCTCCCCTTATTATTTAGGAAGGTCAAATACTAAAGGTTCCTACTGCCTTCCATTCTCTGCAGTTTAAGTGGTCAAATATTTTTCTCACTTTTTGGCTAGGAAGTAGTTTAATTTAGTCAAATAGATGTGGTTAAATCTTGCTGGTTACTCTGATGTGTATGTCATAATCCAGACAAATAAATATGTTATCCTATTATTGTTAAATCAGAGTTAAATCCAAAACTTGTTGTTTGTCTTAGTCATTTGCATTGATGTAGGACTCTGCAGTAATGTATATTAAACAGAGGTTGAAGGGTTGAAGGTTTAAGACTTTGTGCCTTACCACCTCTTTTTTTTTTTTTTTTTTTTAATCATGTATAACAATATTTGAAACGTGACTTCAGTCTCCTCGTGTTAAATTGTTAAATATTAAAAACTTATTGCCAACAACACAATGCAGGTATTGTAAAGTATTCTTCAACTTTACAAGCTTTACTATGTTAAATATTTTTACTTAAGGCATAATACATGTTTTAACGCTCTAGCATGTGTAAACTATTTTATAGCCCTGAACTTCATGGAATTAATAGGGGTTTAAAGGTAATAAGGCCCATCTGTTTTATGAAGGGGATGAGCTACCTTGACATGCTGATATTTTGCGGGTACCAGGGTTTCCGGGTGCCAATAGAATTAGGCAGATGGGGTGTAACTGGTAAGAAAGATGAGTTAAATCACATGAATTAGGTTTTCTAAAAGCGGAAACATGAAATCACCCTTTCGTTATACTTGCATCTGACAAAATACATTATCATATGTTTTTGCTTGAACAGTGTAAAGATCATTCAAAACAGATACAATTGCAAATCAGGAAAGATCACACTTACGTGGAGCCCTGACAACGTGATCTCATCAAGCTAGAACTTGAAATTGCAAGTGTCACTTCAGATAAGATCAGAGAATGCTTCCTGTCCCAATGATGTGACATTATCAGGTTTGAGACTATAGGAAAGGCACATGCACAATTTTGTGAACTAACAAGGCAGATTGAGAACACACTGGTTGGCAGGATATTTTAGATCCTTAGATTGCCTTGAGCTGGGCATACTTACAGCTTTTTTTTTTTTTTTTTTTTTTTTTTTTTTTTTTTTCTCCCTCCACATGGGAGAGCCATCTCTAAGACTAAAAGAGCAGGGTACTCACTGAAGAAAAAAACGTTGATCTTTTAATTAACCGGTTCAATCATTGGTGTATGGACAGCTTTTGAGTGGGGAAAAAAAAACATTCTATAAGAAACTCTTAAACAGCTGTGCTTCCATTTGTACAGAAATCATTTAATATATAGATTTCTGCTCTTTCAGTGGTGGGATATTTATGCTTGCTTAAAGAAAGTTATAGGAAATTGAGAGTTTACTACCATTACATTGCATGAAACTCATCCTTACATTAGGTCATTAAGAATTTATCAGCAGTATTTTCCTGTCAGTTTGGACTCCTGAACTACAAAGTAAACACAATGGTTCACAGTCCTAAAGAAAGGGCAAGAGGTATGAAGCCAGCTGGATTTTTTTTGGCTCTACCCCATTTTGGCATTGTTCAGAGAAGTACACAGCACTTCTCAAGGAACCAATTCAGAACTATAGGTTAGGTACATGCCCAAAACAGAGCTCATGCATCAAAAGCAGTACTTGGGGAAAATGCTGGTGGTCACATGAGAACTTGCAATATGAGAATGTTTTTCCTAACACTAAAAACCTCAAAGTCATGAAATACTCCTTCTGATCTGGAAATTCCTTAGCACCTACAATTTGCCTTGAATTGAACAGGTGCTTATACAGGAATATCTAGCTTTTTTACTTAGATATCCTTCATGGCTTTAGCTGTCTCAGCTGGCTGAAGACCTCTGGAAACCAAAGGCTTGCGAGCACAGCCTCACTGTTGAAACCATGGCAGTAGAAAGTGCACATAGGTAGTTTTTGCACAATGGAGGACACAAAGGCTATTGCAGTAGAGTAGCTGGGGGAGGCAGAACCATGAAGTGCTTTTGCCTCAATGCTATAAATAAATGTACTTAGGAGTAAAATATTGTTTTATCAAACATATACATGCTCTACTCAGAAACCATGTTATTTCACGTAGCATGGGGCTGCGGCATTTGAATTTGTAATTCCATGCACAGAAGAACGCAGAAGGTCACTTTGCCCAACATATGCATGTAGCATGATACCAAAATAATTTAAAAAATATAACATTTAAATGGGGAGCACCCTATCCCCAAAGAACAGCATTCCACACCCCTCCCCAATGACTCCCCAGTGTCAAGAAAGAACACAAAAATTGCCAGCTTTCTATACCATGTTTGACAAAACATGAAATTATAACAGTGCATAACTAAGAACCTGTGGTAAATGTTTTGTAGGAGCATAGCTCTTCAAGTTCCTTATTTTTGCACAAATGTTCACATCAGCTAGAGGAAAAATATACCACATGTTCTTCATCTTAACAAACTTCCTTGCATTGATTAACGCACTGTTTTATGAGACCTGAAAGAACAAAGTTAAATGAACAAGAAGTGAAAACTTATGATGGATGTGTCCCTCACAGCATTTAGATCTTTTCTACTTGATTAAAAATTCCTAGTTCCTCTTCACTGAATTGTTTAGTTTTTTAGCAGTCTCTGTCCTGATTAAAACAAATTAGCATCAAAGATCCCCAGTTGAATGAGGAATCATTAATTGAGAAACATGCAATGCTCCTTAATTACCTTAGAACAGTCAGAGAACAAATAATCTTAGGTTTCAAAGGGGTTTGCATGCACTGTGTACCGTGGGCTTATTCTCCGTGTCTGTTGGAATAAAAGTAGACTTGCCTATACCGTTGAGGGATATCAGTACAAGCTTCAGTAAACACATTGTAGATTGTTTATCTAAAATGAAAAAAATAAAAAAGCAATGGCTGACTAGAAGAGAGATGTTTCAGTTTATTATGTTGATCATAGCTTTCAATTTGCTTTGCATATGCTAACATTGACTGCGAAAGAATGAAAGCTGGTCTTTATTGATACAAATTTAAATATTTCTGAGTACAACACTTCAGCTCTAGAAGCACCTAACAAAATGTCAGCTACCTAGGAGCAGAGAGTAACTGTGCAACTTGAAATAGCAGACAAAAAGGCTACAAACTTTCACAAAACCTGGCTCAAAAGGAAATCAAGGAGTATTTACTATTCCTTGGTGGTATGCTCTTTGTTACACAATTCTTCCTACAGTTGGGTTTTTTAGGCTCTGAATCAGATTCCACAGGTCAGCACAGTTACTGCTAGCCTTCAGAGAAGAAGGAATAACTGACTTTTTTAAGGGCATAATATACTTAATTAACATGGATATCTTATCATTTGCTTTGCTTCACCAGCTCATAGAAGACTTTCTGCAGAAAAAATGTCACTCAATAACACCAAGTGTATTCCTGGAGTAGGTTTGTTGGATTTATATTGTTTTATATTTTATATTGTTTTGTCACTAAGGCTAATCCAGCAAACGTAGCTAATTCAGACACCGGACAGCAAAATTAAATGCTATTCAGAACTACCTGAGCTACTTGGGAAAGAGCTAGGTTGTACCAGTGCCAATATCCTGTGCTCTTTCACTGAGCTAATTAGCTCTGCAGAGAAGTAAGCTATTAGCAGCGATGCAGCACAGTGCTGATGCAGCTATGCCCTTCTGGTACCCAGATGTAACACACCTAGAGTTAGACAGAGGGCTCCACACCATACTACATTATCCTATGTAGGTGTATCCTTACAATCTTTACATACAAAAACCCTGATGCAACGTTATAAAGTGCATGCAGTGCTCATAAGATGATCCCAATGATTATAAAGAACACCACTGTAATATTTTTTTTTAAAGAGCTTCCACATCACAGGAAAATTTGGGGCCTGCTCCCAGTTCCTGTAAACCTGCCATTCCTCTGCTGCCAATGAAGTTTTGCTGACATATCTCAAAAAGGTGATCCATTAAAGGACTTGACCTAAATCTTACATTCTGGCCTTAGTACTCTGGCATCTGAAGGGCAGGAGTGGCTTATCCAGCCTCTTATGCCAAATTTACTTTGTTTGATCCCTTTTCAGTTCATAGCCATGAATTTATATCCCAAACTGGAAGCGTGAAGATTTCATGAGGGCTTTGTTTTTTCTTAAAGCAGCAAACTGCCTGTTGTGAGCAGTGTCATTCTGTGTTTGGAGATAATTCACCAGATTGAACACCCTGTTTGGACTGTTGTGAAACACTCTGTTTCTGAATCGGGGTTAGCTGCTCAACTGCCCAGCCCCAATAAGCCTGGGGCAACCATGCCATACAGAGAGCCGTAACACATGATGCCTGACACAGCTGAGCATGGTTTTCAGGTTCACGTATTGAAGATAGATCTGTGAATTATATCCAAGTCCCATATGGTTATTTATGTCAAAATCCAGAGATAGATTACTGAGCTAGAGCAGCAACAAGATGAATAAGAGAGAACTTCTTTTCCTAGGTAGAAACAATTCTGTTAGGGACCCAGCTTGCAAATTTGTAAAACTAACCTAAGTTAGAGTCTGATATTCTTTAGGTAATAATCTAGATTTCTGCATATTCACTGTAATGGTGCCAACAACAGCAACATCTCTCTTCCTTTACTTGATCCCCTTGAAAAGAAAAATCCTTTTTAAGTTAGAGACTACATACAAAAGCCAACGGAGCTCCCTAGTACTCCTTCTGGGCTGGTCATTTTTTTAAAAAAGGCAGTTTTTTATAACAGATCCTTGAGCAAAGACAGGGTAAATCACAAATTCTCAATGTTTCAG
Organism: Oxyura jamaicensis; assembly: GCF_011077185.1. Taxonomy (NCBI): domain Eukaryota; kingdom Metazoa; phylum Chordata; class Aves; order Anseriformes; family Anatidae; genus Oxyura; species Oxyura jamaicensis. Next base: position 28,452,569 of record NC_048898.1, on the reverse strand, counting down.
TTTTGAGATACTACCATCGAGACATACAATTTTAAAGGCACCTTTCAAAAATGAATTTATAAAATACACTAAGCAATGGCATAAAATCTACTATTACTAGCATCAGTGGCTTAGTGGTGAAGAGACCATAAAGCTGTATGATTTCCATTTGATGATACAGAGTGAGGCACAGTAGAAGGTAAACCATATAAAGTGGAGTCAAGATAAAACAGATGAGAACATCTATACAGCTATCTGATTAATTTACTTAAAATATTTTGTTTTCTTAAAAAAAGTCCTTCCCCCTGCCTTCACCCGGCTACAAATATTGCACTAAAGAACCCCACAGATCTATTGTACTATAGACAAAGGTTTAGCACACCTGCTCACATTAGGGGTTCCTGGATCTTGATCTGTGTCTGATTAAGTTATTAATGCTTGCATTTGAAGGCTTTTTCTTCTCAAAAGAGCTCAAAAGATTGGGAAGCACTTGAATAAGCGTTGGTAAAAGATAAAATGGCAGATGTCTAAGGAAAGGATGGAATCTGAGGACATGGAATGTTTTGGGGACATACAGTCCAAAATAATCCAAAATGCAATGTGGGGGAATGGGAACAATCAAAGAGTCAATTTGAACATATGCTACAAATAAAATTACAAAGTCTGAGAGTTTCAGGAATCAATGAGTAGCAGGAAAGGACAGGTTTGAAGCTTTTGAAGATATTTATTTATATAAAGTGATCAGGTGATGCTGATACTAAGTGTAAGGTGATGGAGGTGCAGTAAGAGAACTGCTGAAGAAACGAAAAGTACTAATTCCAAGAACAGAGACAGAAGCAGTTGGAAAGGAATCAAGATCAGCATGTGGCAAGGACTGCATGTCTTCAGAACCTGGATTGGATTCACAATGAGATTGCATCAAAAGAAGATGCCAGCAGAAAAAGCCAAAGACAGATTTGAAAGGCATGGTGGAAAGGATGGAGCAGAGAAGGAATATTAATGGCTGAGATCACTGATAGGAAAATCTGAATTTAGAGGAAAGGGCATAAATTTATTGAAAACCTGATGAACAATTAAAATCTTTTATTTTCAACAAAGGAAGTTAGAGGGATGGATCTGAGCTGTTTGTGGAAGTCAGTTCTGAAGAGATTCAAGAATTGCTTTGGGAATTGCTCTATGCCGTGTGTTTCCATGGTTGCCATTAAGGTATTAAAAACAGGAGGAGGTAAATAAAGTCAAAGACTGTGAAGATTAATTTTGTTGGCTTCATAGATCTGAAAACGTTTCAGAGAGGTGGAATGTGGTTTTCATAAATAGAATGTAAGACCTGGTGTGGTGTCTTACTTAAATTCTATAAAGCTCTCTCAGAAGACCTTTTGATTTTTAAGAAATCTTATATATCGTAGCCTTTTGGCTACACTGGATTTATAACTTCATAAAACATTTTTAGAAATGCATATTCACTATTTCCAATGAGGAAGATGGAACATCAAGAGAGTGTAAAATCTCTGGCCCATTTATTATAAATGAGGGATTATGCCCAGTGTTCTTCAGCATGGTTTAAATGGTACAATTGCTAACATTTTCAGACTACAATGAACATCAAAATAGTGGAGCACCTTTGAGAGCTTATGTCCTGCGCAACTGTGAATGAATCAGGAGGTGTTGTACAAAGACTACATACTTAAAGGAGAAAAAATGGAGAAGAATAAAGTAAAAATCAGTCACCTGGGAAGGCTGAATAACCAAAGATATCAGTAAGCCAAGTAATTTAGTAAATAATGTGAATTTACCAACAATTTACCATCAAAGGGAAAATGACCTCCACAGTATGAATAGCCAGCAAATGTTTTTGTTTTTTGTTTTCCTCCACATTAATTATGCTTCAAGTTTCGGTGTAGAAAACTGTAACATCTAGCACTGTTAAATAAAACTGACACTAAATAACTTAGTAACAAAAATACACTCAGTGCTCATAGTGCCTGTTATTTTTAGAGCACTAAAGAGCACCGAGTACACTCTAAACATTAATTAATTAATCTTCAATATTCCCATGTCGTTAGTAAGGTTAATTTTATCATTCCCAAGTATTTAGTTAGGAAACCTGAACCAGGAAAAATGATTTTCTAAATTCCAATGTTCTACTTAGCAGCAGAAACAAAGTCATCTACATTAATATGTTTAGAAAGATTTTTATACCTGACCATTTGTCTTTTTGTACTCTGGGGAGGAGAGAAGAGAGGACTTACATGAATAATAACTGATTTCCTTTCTGAGAGAAGGCATTATGATGTAGACAATTTGGGTAGAGCTCCAGCAAAAAAAAAAATATCCACAGTAATAATCCTAAGCATTATTATTATTTGTTTCAAGTATATTTTATAACTGAATACATTTAAAGAGTTTTAAGTCATCACATGGGAAAAATAATTTGTTTTTCATGTTAACCACTAAATATAGTGCAATAATAATGATTTTTGGCAAATACATACCTGTGAACTAGTGCTTAACAAAAGATTCAGATCTTCAGTAGAATAAGATGGTCAAGATATCTTCTAAAGGTGTGCTTGAAGAGCTCCATGTTATTTTTTTCTTGCTTCTTGGCTAACAAAAACTCTGCTAGAAAAAAAAGTATTTGCTAAAATTGCACAACAGCTAAGCAATGTTTTGGTGATAACACCCCAAAATAGAAAGGTAAACAGTTATTGTTAAATAAGTAACAATTCTCTCAAACTCCAAATTCGTATAAGCTTACTGTAATATTAACTCTGGCCTTAACTTATCACTGAAAAGCTGTTATAGAAAAATATACTGAAAAATAAAGACATAAAAGGATAGAAGGCATGTGCCACACTCAGTCTTGGACTCCCTGAAAATACTGACAGCAAATTGACAACCCTGTGAAATAGCATTACCTATAGAGTACTTTAAACCGAGTTCTGTATCATGTCTCATAAGGATAAATACATTTGAGGCTTCATTTCTGCAGGAATGACCGCTAGCATACACATAAACAGTCACTGATTCAGTTAAAGTCTTCAGACCATTTGATACAATATGTGAGAATATGAGGAAACCAAGAAAATATTCTGATTGAGATTGGCCGTGAAACCAATTGCGTAACTCCATAAAGAAATGCTTTCTGTGTGGTTTAAAGACTTTTTTTTTTTTTTTTTTTTTTTTTTTCCCCTCTTTGTTCATCATTCCCAACCTTGCTTTCTTATTTTAGAAGAGGAAAGTTTTGAATATGTCAGAAGTGGTAGAAAGAGATTTTTCTAGCTAAACATGACTGAGCTTCAACTAGCATGACTGAAGAAATATTGGCAAATTAAAGCCTAGGGTAATAATAGTCCCCTTTTGACTTCACAGTGAATTTCAAGGGGCCACTAGAATTTCAAATAAATACACAAATGCTGATTTTCAACATCAGAAAGATCTGTAGCTATGTGGCTACGTATGTAATATAGAAATATAAGTATGGATTTTGAAAGTGAAATAATATTAAATAGAGAACATGAAACAATATGGCTCCAATTTATTCAAGCCTGGGTTCTGCAAGGCTGCTTTTGAGAGCTTTGTTCTTAGTGTTTAACAAGCAAGCACAACTGAAGACAATATGGGAAGCTGTGGGTACCTGCAAGACAATGGAAATTTTGCTATTGTTGTCAGAGGAACTATATTTATTAGAACCATGTAAAATATCCTTAAGTAGTTCATACTTTATTTTAGAAACTACCTGAAATGAGAATCAGTAAATAACAGCTATTCATATAACTCTGCACTTTAAACACTGAAAAATTAATTTATTGATTTTTTTTTTCAGCAATGTCAAGAATTCCAGATAGGACAACATTGCATTAAAAAAGAAAGGGATTGTTAATTACCTTTAACAGAGGCTTTTCCTTTATTGTCAAGAAACCTTTCATATGCTTTTTTTTTTTTATGGTAATATAATTAGATACATAATGATTTTATAATTAAATTTATGCTATGAAAGTTATTATGCATGAAGACTGAATGCCAGTTAAAGTGATCTCAAACTAAAATTCTTACCATCAGAATTCCATCTCTCTGCATTAGATTACTTAGAAAACAATTAATGCTGCAGATTTTACACACAGCAAATGCAAAATCTCAGCGTGAATTTGTCCAAAAGTGTCTGGCTTGGGAAGATGGGAGGGGACTTTATAGAGAGCAGTCAGCTATGAAAACTTTTAAATCAGATTAATCTGAACATTCCCAATTAATGGTATCTTCATGCATTGACGTATCTAGAATTTAGCTTTTTAGATGTAATTTTAATAGGGGTACTATACAAACAACTTTTTATTTATTTATTTATTTTCTGTATAGGTACATTACATTACATTTCAAAGGAATGTAATGAATGAAGCAAGTATTCTGGTGTGTTATTTATATGTGCACAAATTTTATTTAAGTAGTTTCAGGACTTTTTATAAATATACATGTACAGAGAAGAAATGAAAGACTGATGAACCCATGCTACCATGGGCAGTCTATTTTGAACACTAATTTTGAACAGTCATAGCTGCTGAATTTCCCTCAGCAGAATCAATGGGCTGAGGGGTTTGGGGGTAGAATCCTGACAATCAAAACTTCACTATGGGCTTACTTTCCAAAACAGCATTTAGTCATTTATTTTTTGTCCAACATAAATCACACTAGGGTTGAAGCAGGCCATTCAACATTTTCTGACTCTAAGAAAGAGTTCAAGTGTTAATCTTGGAAAGCATGGTTTAACAAAATTGGCTTTCTCATGAAGCAGTCATAATATGATAGTTGATAAAACATCTCATCTGGTGTACAGAGGTCATTATTAAAAAACAAGGACTTACCAACAACTGATAGAATGTTGCTACCAGACATATCATACTACTTTTATACCTTTAAAATAGAAAGTGATAACAGTTACTCTGAAGCTTTGGTTTGAAGTCTGTTGGGAATCTTCTGGTATTTAGGTTTGGCCATTATATAACTATTTCTCTCTATTTATTTTATTATTATATGCCTTTACTAATTTGCATGCAATTAGGGACCCTGGGAGAAGAAAGATACGTTAAGAAAAAACATTCTCAGAGTGAATGAAAATGCTGAATGATCCCATAACAAACATGCTTTTCTTATACAATAAAGTAACATTTTGTACTGTTAACATAATAAAATGATATTTGCCCATCTCCAATGTTGCAATAAAATATTTTAATCCCTTTTAAACTCATATCTTCTTTTCAAGTAATTGTAAAACTCCAGTTGAGATACAGAAAAGTAATCCTTTGTGAGTACAGTCAGAACTGCTCTGCAAGAATACATGGTCTTTCTGTGCACAGGGTTTCCAGTACGCTCAAAAAACACACACTGTATATTTCTTATGTGAAATGTTTAGGTTGAGGATAATACAGAGCTTGGAAAATATTCCAGACAAGTGGTTCTCTTCTTTTCTTAAATGTATGTATCCTATAAACCAGTTCCACTGGCTTATATTCATTTGAACAGATCAACTTGAAAACCGACAGAAAGGGTTGTTTACAAAAGACCATTTTTTTTCACTGTATTAAGTAGCACTGATTGAAAGTTCCCAATAGGAGCTTTAAGAAGGAGTTTTTGAAATTTTAAGATATAAGAGATTGAGGTCAGAATAGGCAATAAAAGTCACAAGATTGTGATGTCATTATTTTAGGATAATAATCTTATTTTAAGATATGAAAATACTGAAGCAATCATGCCAGCATAAGAAATAATTATATCATAATTAATAAGTGCATAATTTATCAAAACAATAGAGCAGTCATGGTTAGATGCAACCTAATATTTCTGTATAAGATATAACTACACACTGTACAATCGTTCCTTTTTATAGTTATTTTTACACTTAGTCCTCACCCAAATTAATTAAGCTGAGTACTTCAAGGTATGAATGGCATTACGAAATAAACACAACTCACAACAGGGCTCTATTACTGCTACTGCACCACCATGGCATGCAAGTAACTATGCAGTCAACTATAAACAGTAAAAGGTCATCATTTTCCTGAAATAAAAAGAACATGAAAAATACAGAAATAGTAGTAAACATCAATTATCTTTTTATATCTTTCATATTTACCAAAAGTCTATCATTACATGAGGAATTTATACCTCTGTATCAGTCTCCTGTACTAGCATGGTGGCAAATTTGTAGCTGAGAAACTACACTTTCAACAAGCTCATAGAAAACTACTTTTTTCATATTATACTGCTGTCAACGTGTAATGCATAAATTAGAACATGACACGTCTGCTACCTACCCCTAGCATACTCTTAGTTTTTTGTATATTTGTGAATTTTGAGCAAATAAAAAGCCTGAGGGCCATTAAAGCTGTTTGCTAGGTTGTTTGTGGTGGTGACCAAGCCCCCAAAAGGCTAATGTTCAGTGAAAAGGAAACTCTTTTGTCTGCTTGTTGTTGCTGAGTACTGATTGTTTGAGGATCCATGCTGGATGTTGAATTTCAGAACCACCGTTGGAAGCAACTTGATTTTCTAAATACTTATTTAATTTTTGGTATGCAGGGTAACTGCTTTGAAAGTGAGGCTGAGATGAAGTTCTGCAGGTGGGAGATCAACACCATCAGAAAACCATATTGTGCTGTTAAACAAGGGTCAAAGTGCTGACTGGGATTCATTTCTTCTGTTTGAAGGTCAGAATTATTTATAAATACTAGAAAATTTCAGTATTGAAATGGGAGCAGGTATATTACTGTAGAGTAACAGCAAGTTAGACTTGCAATATTGGAGACTCTCTTGGAAAAAATGCCAAAATTGATCACAAAAGAAACTTTCTCATGCTCAATCAATTTTGCTAATGAATTGCCTGGCATGGAAGTCTCACATGAGCTGTTTGTAAAATATCTCAGTCAGAATTCTGAAAAGAGTATTAGGAACAGAAACATGAAACCCCACCCATCACTCTGTAGCAACACAGATTACATTTCTGAACCTTCTGCAAGTTTTTAAAAAAAATCTTATATATATATATATATTTAAATAGAATTTTCCTTTAAATATTACTTGTGGTATTCTCAGGTTCTACCTTCTAAATTCAGAAGTTGCCTGCCTATTTTGGGCAATGATAAAAAAATTCCCAAATCCAAATGATCCTCTGTAGTTCCTGCTTACTGGAAAGACATCTTAATTCTGATTACAAGGAAAGAACTGTACAATTCTCATTGTTACATTAAGCTATACAAAAATGTCCTTTAGTTTCCTGGAATTCGCTTAATTTTCAATTATACAATTTCCTTCTACATTACAAAACAATGTACAGTTTTTCCTAGTTCTGTTCAAGGATTTTTCCTGTTCTGATATATTCAGGATTAAGAATGCTAGGTATTTTATTTAATCTTTTGTTGATATCAGCATCCACTCTTTTCATTAAAGCCCATCAAATATACCTACCATAAGTTTGTTTTGCTTTGGGGTATGGTAGGCTGTGTGACTAACAGAGCACAGTACCTCACATGTTCATTCATAGACTTGCCTCCATAAAAACTGAGGCTGTAGTATAGCTTTCAATGGAAGCCATTTAAAAAGAAAACATTACAGAATATACAATTGAAGTTTTTGAATCTCAGACACAAGTTCCTTGACGTGTTGAAAGATGATGTTTTCGATTTCTTACTCCTGAACTCTTATCTTTACAGTCCGCAGGCTTCTGTTGTGAAATGTCTATCAGTGCACTTGCAATTGCAAGACCTGTAAGATAAATAAAGGGAAAACAGAATTTAATGCCCAGCTTTCCTGAGAAGACTTCCATAGCAGTGTGGTGGCGCCTTTCATACAGTTTTTATACTTTCACAGAAGAGATCATCTTTAATATAGAGGTAGATAACCAAGTTCTCTCTTTCTGAAATGCTAACAATGAAGAAACAGAAAGAAAAAAGTGCAGTTAGGAGACCAGACTAGGAATCAGGAAAGCCATGTTTTGTGTAAGTCTCCTATGGAATTGTTGCATGATCTCAGCTTCACCTCTCTGTTTATCACCATTTTCTTGGTAAGGTGGACCAGGAGCATTCTGACATGGATTTTCTCTTATTAAATATTTATGCACTGCAGTTAGAAATAGATGACGCTATCAAATCAGAAAATAAGAGCAAAATGGAGACCATAGTTAGGACAAAACTGTACCCTTGAATATTTCCCTTTGCAATATATGTGCCTTCCTGTCCTGAGAGGTTATTATTTACCATGAATAAAAATATATGAAAATAGATTTCCAGAAAGCATGGGCTTGTGGACAGACAATGAAACATGATGGTGTTGACGTGTATTAATTCTAAATGTGGTCAACTCACACAAACTCTTCCAAACTGTGGTTAAATTGTCGATATTTCACAACCAGTTATAAACTTATAGAGTATGACACAGCATTATACAAAGGGCGTGGACAGGCATGCCTAGGAAATGAGTAGTTTAAGAATTTACTATTCCATTTTATTGTTACTAAAATGTTTAATCAATGGGAGTTCTAAATTTTTTAAATTCACACAGGTGATATTCCAATGAAATGGATTAGGACTATTCACATAATTCATGTGTTATACTCCACCATGGCCACAATAAAACTGTAACAGTTATATTTAAAAGAGCACATTTAAATATACACATAATGTAGGCCAAGATTGTGCTGGTTCTCCATACTCCCCAGTATATCACAGTCTCTCAAGTATCATGAAGAATTTATGCTACTGCAAATAGTAACGCTATGTTCTTTACTTCACAAAAATGTTACAATTAAATAATGTGCTTACAGCTTTTTGAAAATTCATAGCACTATAGAGGAAAATGCTAAGTACAATTATCATTGCTGCATTTCAGGATATGTAGGAGCCAAGATTAATTAAGTCTTTTTTCTCACATACACATATATTTCCTGGCATGAGCCAGTGATGCTTTAAATTGGACTTTGATGAAATTTTTGAAATCTTCAAGGCACCTTTAAAATATCAGCTGTATCTGGTAATAGAAAATTCAAAGATAAAATCAAAACAATGCTTGCTTACACATGATCCTAGTTTTAACAACTAGGCTTAGAGAGTATGCTAAATGGAATGAATATTATTAGGAAAACAGACATTCTTTTTTTTTTTTTTTTTTTTTTTTAAATAAGATAATTTTAAATATGCTTGGATGCATGATGCCAGCCTCACTTTACATAACAATTAACAAAAAAAGAAGAACTATTTTCTTCAAATCTAATGCTGCATACCAGGATACACTGGCATGCTGCTAGAGTTCCATTAAAATCAGGTCACTCTAGAAGATCATTTTTCAAAACGTCACACAAATCATCTGATGAAATTCATTTATTATGTTCTCTAAGCCCTGCATAGTTCCTTGTTATCAAAGCAATACAATTAACTGGGAGAACAATTCATTATTTCAGACTGGCGGTCTAAAGGAATTTCATTTACCAAGTCAAGCTGATACACAGACACTGCAAGCAAGCAGAATTTGCATCAAAATATAACAGAAAACTTGATAATAATGCTGTGGCTTAAATATTCATTAAAAGAAAAACAACACACTTTCCCTTTATTTTACAGGTTTTGTATCTAAACAACAAATGTGAATACTTTTATAGTCCTTAAGTTGGAACTGTAAAACCTGTAGTGCTTTATATCTGTTGCCCCTGTTCATAAATTATTCCATTTACCTGCCTTCCCTGAACACTGCCATATAAACATCCTACCTAACAAACTGGTATTTTCTGAACCAGTATATGGTTTCTGCTTGCTTCTGACTCTTAAGTAAGGTGGCAGAAAGGGACAGTGGAATAAGTAAACATGACACGAGCAGAATCAGTGGGTCACCTCTAATAGTCTAATTTCTCAGAATTCAAGCCTACCTACAGAACCAGTCCTATTTTTAAGTTTAGTTTGTTTTTCTACTAAATGTTGTAGAAATAACCTGACCTAGTTCTGTGAAGCTAAAACAATCTGTATCTTGTTTTATGTATATATATGGAAAGATCATTAAGAAGTGAGCCCAGTCAAATACATAAGCGGAAAGTTTATTTTTGTAAGACATAATTGCTTCCACAATGAGAAAAATACCAGAGAAAGCAATATGAACTTGGTTAACTTTAGCAGAACTATTGTCTTTCCTAATGGAAGTTAAATGGTAATAGTTTATTCTCAGGAAGTAAGTGTCTAATCATAAAATTACTGGTGTGTGAATTTTTTATATTTTTTATACAATTATGCAAAACAATTAATAAGTACAGGAATAAAATACAGCACATCAAATGAGATTGCCTTCAAAAGCATGTTCCCAATTTATATACAAACAGCACTTTAATTCTGCATTTGAACAAAAGCATCTGAAAAAGTCATTCATTTTGAGATGCTCTCCTCCCAGTCTCTGTAAAAACAGGCAGTACTATATATTTTAATTTTCCAGCAAAACAGCTTCATTAGGCGTGAAAGGTTAATTGCAGGTTTAAGTGCAGTTCAGGGAAGAGTGCACGGGTCTGTAGTGAATAGCACAGTCTGCTACAGGAAGGCTGAGTGCTATAAACTGTTTGCCCCGCTGAAATGTTTTACTACCTCATTTACTAACTGTCTTCTTTTACTGCTTGTATTTGTAGTTCTTCTAAACCTTTAATAGCTACAGTTTTATTTCACTGTAATCAGATTTAAATGGAAATACCCATGCTGGGATGTTTAAATGCTTTTCCTCTGATTGTATACAGCTACATTTGTACTGATGTAAGGCTACGTTATCTCTCAAAGTAGAAAAAAAACTAACATTGAAAAAGTTGGTCTTACATGCTGGCTTGCATATTTAAAACCTTTTTTTCCTCCTCTATTGTTCATTTTAATGAGAAATACATCGAGTTCTTCCTATTGCTTTGTTAAAAGTAAGGGAACAAAGAATGACCCCAGATTCATGGTTTGGCAGGTAATTGGAAATGTGTGGTTGTTTTTTTTTTTTTTTTTTATTTTTATTTAAATATGCATTATTTGGAGATAACAATTGGATAGATGTCTTCACTTGATTAAATTCTACACGTTTTCATTGTCACACACAATCAGAAAATTCAGAATGCTGCTGGCTGTAAAACAGCTACAGCTCATGTAGATCAATTAGAATTGTTTGATATTTTAACCAATATTATTGTCATTGCTTAAGGTGACCTTAAGCAATGAAAATAAAATGACAGCTACCATACAGAGAGACTTAAAGCATAAAATAAACTGGGTAAACCATATACCATTACTTTAATAGCTTCATTCTTCAGCACACAGCACTATTTGCATCACTTCTTTTTGTTGATTCTTTGAAGATTAGTTCCTTAACATGCTCACCTAATATTGGACTTAGTACTTTTATTACAAAGGATATGTTATTTGAACACTTCCCATAATATAAGTTGCAATGTCCATGAGTATCCATACAAATGGATCTAAACAGAAGACATATTGAGAAAGTCATGAGAATTACAGGCTCTAGTGTCTGAGGAAGATGACCATCACATACAGTGAAGACAAGTTCATGCTTAACTCAATAAAATTAGAATTTTTATGAGGTCTGTAATTTATAATTATTTCAAGTCTATGAAGACCTTTTTTTATACGTACACAACACATCATATATTGCATGTTCAAAAATGACATATTTATATACAAAACTACTTTATTACAAATGCAGTCTTTTATTATCTACTTCTTAATTTGATCACCATAAGCTTTGTGGATGCAATCCAGAACAGCGTGCATTTACTCTTTATAGGAAACATATACAGTAGCTATAGTGGTTATAATGGCAGTTACTTGGCAAGTGTTTCTGAATATCCACTGAAACAATTCTCTCACATTCTGTACAACATTGCACTAGGTGTATTCTTATTCAGTTTAGTTGTTCGATAAAATTTTCAGGATTGTCTAGTACTTCCTATACTTCTCCTGTTTTCTCATTAGCCAAACTTTTTTTCAAATGGACCAACTTGTGATTACTTTTCATGACTAAAAAGAACAGAATGTTGTTTGTGCTACATATTCATGCACCTGTGCTGTAGAGCAAGTAACGCGGGGAGACAGAAGGCACATCAGGTGGAACCAAGAGCAGAATTCTGTATTCAAAGGAGTGATCCACAAAACCTTCTCCTAATCACATACAGATCTGATGCTCAAATAACTACTTTCTACAAGAAAAATTGAATCATATGAAATTCAACATCGTGCATGGCCAGAGGTACCATGGAGCTGTATTTCAAGATAGAACTAAGTTTGTTTTAATATCATATAATGGTCCAATCCTACATGTATATCTGAGGGTCCTGATCTAGCAGGTGTGCCTAGAATAGCCAGAAATCACGGGCTTAGTCACGGAGAACAGCCATCTTAAGCAACTGCCAAGAAGAGTAAGTACCTGCATAACCTTGCATGTTGAAATGTTATTTATTTGAACTTTTTTTTTTTTTTTTTTTTTTTTTTTTAAGGACAAGCTGACAGCACCTCAAAATCACAGTCTTGTTATGGGCCTCTCTTCCTGTTTGGTACATGGATATGTATTTTAAGTTGACACTACTTTTACTATGAGAAAGATATATTTAAAAAACTAAACAAACTAGGAAATTACTTTGGGCAAGTAACCTCATCATTTCTTTTTCAGTGATAGTTTTTGCTAGATGGGAAGACAGCCAGGAGACCAGGAGGTATAGTTTTCTTTTCTTATGCATATAACTTAATTAAATAAGTAAAATATGAAACAGAGCTTAAACCATAACAATAATAAACTAAATTATCACAGTGTGGAAATAAATAGCCAAACACTAGGAGAGAGATGTCATGCTCTTTTGCATTATACCCTTGGTATTTAGCAATAACAGCTATCTATGAGGGGCTAGGAAACTCGTATTCCCAGAATAGACTTATAAATTGCTTGCTGTCAGTTTGTGGGAAATGCAGACTATACAATAAAGGATCTTTTATGAAATGTTCAGCCTTTCCCAATTTTTCTCATTTTGAAAAGGAAATGGCCCTACATATTTGTGTGAAATATTTGTGCTCTGAGGGGCTTCTAGTGATTTTTTGTGTATGGTCAGGCAGTTTTCCCTTCCCTTTCAGTGTGAGATATTTCTAGTTTAGTTTGTAACGCAGGTCTGTACAATGTCTGGTGCCTTTAAACTATCCAGCCAGCCAGTGGCTGAGACAGCATGCACTGTTTGGTCTCTGGCTATAGGCAGATGGGGACTGGCAATGTGACCAAGGTGCACGCTAACTTCTCAAGGTCAGAGTATGTGTATGCCAGGCTAATCTGCACCAATTTTCATGGCTATCCAAGCACTTTAGGGTAGGTCTTGCCTGTGCAGCAGGGCAAGCAAAGACTGTAGTGACAAAGGGAATGTAGTGAGATGTTGGAAGCACCATGGTGGCAGGTTGGGACTGGCTCAATCTCATGTTGGTTAGCTTAAAGCTGTTTTTTCTCTCTTGCCTTTCTGAACTCAAGGAGATTAAGATTATAATTAATATAATAAAACGTAATATATTAATTAAATTAATATAATTAATTTAATACAATAATATGAGATTATTGCAGTTTGCTGGACTGCATCATCAGAACTGTGCACCTAGCTCAGGGAAAGCAGTGCAGAAGGAAGCAGAAATGTACTAAACAAGTGGGAAAGAATGATCAGGATCATGGCTGAACCGAGCTGGGAGGTGAACTCTCATCTGAAACTGCCTAAGAGATTGTAAGTCATGAAGGGTCTTGAAGATGAATAATGATATTTGAAGCAATAGGAAGTCCATGGAACTACTAAAAATATTTTTGTGATAAACCAACTAGTCAAGAAAATGATCTGAAATAAATGTGGTTAAGATAGCATTTGCTCAATGTGACAGTAATTCAGAAGTAAGATGCAAAGATCCTGGGCAAGTGCTTTTGCTTTGCAGATGCAGAGGCATGATAGTGTTTTAGATAGGCTGTAGCAGCATTCAGGAAGGCTATCATACAGTCTGGTTGTGGGGAAGCAAAGGAACTGTCGTTGGCAAGAACACTTGGGCAAGACCAGAAGGACAGCAAGGGTAATGGTGCCATTAACAGACTCAAGGGAAAATAGTGGAATACGAACCGAACAAAAAAAAATGGAAAATATTGTGGTAATAAAAAAAAAAAAAAAAAAAAAAAAAAACATAAAATAGGTTTGTAAATGAAGATTAGGGTAACATAACCTGTTGTTGATGCGTAATGCAAATTCTGTTGTATAGAACAGGGACTTTCACTGAAGGTAAATACATACATTTTTTACAAAAGAAACAGGAAATGGAACCACCATATTCCTTATTGCTTGGGACTCCCTGGTAAAGCTCGTCACAGATTTATCCAGATATTAAGAATATGACTGACTCCAAAGACTGGGGGAAAAAAATAATTGGAGTTGACTGCTGAGTCTGAAGATAAAATGTTTGTCTCAAAACCTCGTATTGACTCACTGTAGATATTAAAATATGCTTGGGGAATGGTTAAATTTAGACCAGTTGAGTAATGGCTCCTAAAGCTGAAATACTTATCAGTACTAAATTTCAATTAATAAAGCAGGCATCAAATTTAGTCAGTAAGTATATTATTCTCACAGAATAGCAGAGCTAAGAGAATTAAAGTTGCTTAACATTTTTCTCTAAGGTGTTTTACCTTGGCACTAGTTACAGACAAGTAATCTGTTGTTACACCATTATTTTATTCCCTTTTAATTTTTGGACCTTTGACCACAAATGGTGATTACAGAAATCTGTGAATGCTCTTAACTATTCCATTGCTTTTCTCAACATGGCTCATTTTATACAAAATGATGGAAATTTTCTTTGTAAATAATATTTTTTGCATTCAGAAATAAGCAACAATTGATGCATAAATAATTTTGCATATAATCAGGCTTTCTCTGCTTTGCAATTCTAGAATACAAGTTGGAATCTCAAGCAGGCATGTCACTAGCAAAACATGTTTACATTTTAGCAGTAAAGAGTAAATTTTATAAGATACATAATATTTTCAGAAAGCTATCAATTAAATACATGAATGGAAAATCACCTGTTACACAAAGTAATTGTTATTTTAGGTTACTAAAAACATAAGGGGATTGCTTTTTTAACTGATGACTATTAAAAACAGCTAAAAAAGAGTAATCTGCTTAGAACATGTGCAAACTTCCTGCCAATTAACTCCTTGATGCACTGCCACTGCATGTTACACATCATGCATTAAAATGCACATAATTACACAGGTTTCCATAAGAGTCAGTAATATTTGAAACATTCAGGTATTTTTTTTTTCCCCCAAAAAACTGTTAAATTTTCAGTTTGATTACATCATCTTTCCATTGAATCATTTACCTATATGTTACAAAAAATATCTCTGTTCTTGTGATGTTGTGCACCAGTTTAATTTGCTTTCAAGAAAATCACTATAAACTAATTTGCTACTCTGCAAGAATTTGGTGAGATGCATTAATCATGCCAGAATCTAATTTGGTCTTGTAAACCCATTGCTATAGAAAAGAAAAAGATATACCTAAAGTACCAAAGAAGCAATATTTTCACTCACTTTTAGCTATACCTGGGTAAATACAAGTGAAATTCTAATTGGTTTTGTTTAGAAGTTAGTACCACAGCTGGTGTTAGTTTATGAACCTCAATATAGCAATGAGACACATTTGGATTGCAAAAGCCTCCTCCAGACCAGTACACCCAGTTTACTTATCCAGCATTATTTTACTCTTTGTCTCTACCTTCAGCAATCTCCTTTCCTGCATGCCAATCAGAAAAAGGTAAAGGTATGAAAACTCTAAAAATTTGTGAGCTTCAGTTACATTTTTAAAAGCTTTTTAAACCAAATCCACTCATGAAAGTTGGACAGTTTAACCACTGTGATGAAAGCTAAAGCCTTACTAAACATCCTGAATAGGATGAACACCTGTGAGACAAAGATTTACCATTTGTATCACAGGGTGCACTAGACAATACAGTGCTGAACTATCATTTCATGCAATTAAGTAATCAGAAAACCTGCGTATATGTGAGTATCTGAGAAAAAGAGAGAAGTTTTCAGCATGACTGAACAATCAGGGAATAGTTAAATAGAGACAAGGCAGAGAGATTCAGTGGGGTTTGCTTCCCTCCAGAGAGGCCTTAGTTGCAGAAGGTGATTTAAAGCAGATCTCTTCATGTCTGTAGAGGAAATCTGGGGTGATTAACCTCGCCAGGTGTAATTCAGTTTTTGTGAATACCTCCCTAATGTTCCATCTGGGTGATAACAAATATTTTTAGATTTGCAGCTTACTACTCTTACACTCTGTTTCTCTCACTGCCATTCCTCTGCTATGCAGTTGATTGCTCCGATATCAGACCTCTCCTCTCCTGAAGACAAAACACACAACCGTAAAGACAATAGGTTCAAGGGCCCAACAGGGGCCAATTCTACTCTCACCGGAGATAACGCAATACTATTTACATTATCATTTACTTTTAAGGAAGAAGATCAGAGCTGTAATCCTCAAAGATGCTGTGTGTTGCTGTTTCTCATTCTGGCATCTTTTTAGTTTGCAGATGCTGTTTTATTTCCCACTGTCAAAAAAATTATTTAAACCAGAAAGTGATGAATACGTTCATAGAAACAAATGATTACAGTTCACCAGAAATTCCAGAGGACTCTCAAAAGATTAATCAGAAGTACGTATGCTATCTGCAGCGCTTTTCCCATAATGAATTCTCACTTATAAGTTTTGCTTTCCAAGGCTGACAAAGTACTGGACTTGTTTCCCATTGCCAAAATCCTGCTGCAATATATCATTGCTCTAACCACTGTTTGGCTTGTAATTTGGTTTTGGCCAAATAACAATGCCAGTTTTTCAGTATTCTGCTGATTTCCACAACTAGACATTCAGTACATCCCCAGCTCCACAGCCAGCAGTCACTGTGACAAAACAAACGATCTTGGGAGCGTAACATAGAATTAAGTCAACAGGACAGAAAGTGTGCCCAGAATTTTGAAACATATTTTGAAATATTACCAACATGACAATGTCCCCCGCATCTCTAACACAAGGTTGCTTTATGTTTGGTACCTATTAATGCCCAAGAATAAAGAAGCTTCAGAAGTAAGCAGAAAATCTTGGTAAAAAGCTGAAAAAAAGCTCGGCCAATAAAAATGTAAATAAATAAATAAATAAATCATAGAAATGGCCCTATCAGATTCCTGTACAGTGCTGAAAGAGAATAATGAATAATTCTGAAGGTGGCTCTAGTATATGCAGGCAGGCTATATGGCTACTGATTCCTGAATCTTCTACAGTATACTGAATACACCATATTATAACTTCAGCAAGCAAAGTGACACACTTAGACCTGGTTATTATCAAAATGTATGGAAAAAAATGTTCTATTTCAAACAGTCTGTTTGTAATTTATTACATACCATTGGCTCTAAACAGTCAATATAGATAAATATCAGTAAAATGATAGTAGCAGAGCACAGTTTCTGTTTGCATGACACATGGAGATAGAGCAAATGCCTGAAACTGTGAGATACTAATACTATGATTGTGCATCACTGAAAATATATTATGTTCCTTAGGCATCCTTCCTAGCTGGGAGAGAGAAAAACAAACAAACAAACAAACAGAAAAACAGAAACAGAAAACTGGCAGGAGATAGTGAGAGTTACCTAGCTCTATGTGTACTCACACTCCAACAGAAAACAAGTAGCACTCATTGTCTAATTTACCAATTCTATTTTAAGATTTGAAATATAAATACCATATTATGGTACTAATATTACAAAATGGTAAGTTTTGTCATTTGAAAAATTCCTGCACACCACCATTTTATCCAACAAACAAGGTAAAGTCTCCCACTCATTTTTTATTGAACAAGACTTTTGCAAATAGATGGATTTGAAAATAAAAGGTAGAAATCAGGTGAAAGATAACAATCCAGAAGTTCTCATAAAGCCAATTTCCTAGCAATGTCAGCTCCCATAAGATGTCAGTATAAATAAAATAAGTTTCTGCAGCTGCCCTTCCTCATCACTAACCATGGGACTAAGAAGCGGCAGAAATGAAACCAGGGAGAAGAGGCAAGGGCGACTTTCTGGTTAAGCCTTTCCAATGCCAGAATCATTCTTTGTGACAATAGCCAAAATTTAGAGCAATTTGGTGCATTGTTGTTCATGTTATTTTCACCTAAAAGTGAAGCACTGTATAAAGTGCCATGGTAGCTTTGTCTTTTCAGGATGTGATTAAGAGATATTTTTCATTTGTGTATTTTCAAAAAGTTTTTACTCTGTGATGAAGGAGAAATAAACCTTCAGCAGGACATTAAAATTCCCTCACTTCATTTTATCTAAATCTCCCATCTGTTTTTTAAAAGCAGAAATTATGTTGTCTTCTACTTTCTATTGAACTGCAGACCTTTTCCACCTCTATTTTTTTCCCATATGCTTTTTGATCACATGTGGAAAACTTGGCTTCATCTCTCATTTCCTGATCTTCTATATTTCAATTATACTTTAATGGCTGTATATACAGTGATGATGACACAAGAGTGTGTTGTGAATGAAATCTGTTTTGTACTATCCCAGCTTCTGAGAAGTGCTACAATTTGAGTTGCTTTCTTCTGTAGCCTCTGAAGTGCCTTCTATAATATAATAATGCAATAAACCCTGAATCTGCTCTTCCCTTTGCAATGCAACCCAGCATTCTGTTTCCCATAATACTGCTACATTACGATTTGCAACTATAAATAATTATCCTACGTTATAAAGATAAAATATAAAACTTTAAAGCAATACCATTAGACACCATACACTTGGGACTCTGAAGCAACTATAAGCAAACAATAATTTTCATAAAGAATAGAAAAGACGGTGATAATGAAAAGCTTGTTTCCTGCTTAGGACTAGTTCCAAAAGCTTGCCACAAGATTAGGTGCAAAGAATTGAAATGGTAGGTAGCACACCACACCTTGTTTTTATCTTAAAAGTTAAGGGGAAAAGGCTTGTGAGAATGGGATTTGGCAATGTGTGAGATTGCTAATTATCCCTCAAACAGGTCAGAGATGAGAAGGACTTATTCAAACTTCTACAAGGGTTGTGTTCAGATGCACGAGCATTTGAGTTGGATTTGTCTGTTCTGTCTTGTCTGGACAAGCATTCAATATAAGGACAATGGAATATATAGGATTCTTGGCTTTTCCATATACTATTTTTCATTGTCTTCCCTCCAAACAGCTCTTTCATCTCTTCATTTTCTATTCTTTTGCTTCTCATTTCATTAGTTGTGAGTCACTCCACTATTTAACTGCCTTTACAGGTACTTATTTTTCTCTACCTAGACTTTGAATAATCAGGAATTCTCTTTGTGAATCTGATAGTTACTCAGATTTTTCTAATTCCCTTCCACATACTTTCATCTTTCTGGATTGTAATAGTGTAAGGAGGTAGTGGTATGGCAGGTTTTAAAAACTGCCTGCATCTTAACAATCACTTATATTATTTGTCCTTCTGTCTTCTCATTTTAATGAGAAATTATTTTCCAAGAAAAATCTACTGTTTACAAAGAGAGATAAAAATAACTGTTCATATTTGAACTATGATCTAAATATTTAAGAGTGATGAAGATTGTGAATAATCTAAATACAGCCAGCCTTATTTCATTATTTGAGCCCCATAGGTGCTTTAAAAACAGTATTTTCTTTCAAGAATTTAAAAACTGTGTGCTAACTAGTGCACATTTTTCTGCAACTTTTCATCTTTGATGTGTTCAACTATTTTCTTTGTTCAAGCTGCAAAAGGGATGGAAATATATAAATATATATACATATTTTCCCCACTGGAATGGCTTCAATAATACAGCTATTATTTGTGCCAGTGAGAGACATCCATGAAGCTGCTGAAGGGCTGCAGAGGCTGAGGAAGTGTGGTTTCAGACTTCACCATACCCAGCAAGATGGATTTCAAGGGGAGGCTAGGAGGCTCTTACAGGAAGACAGACTTTAGGCTGAGGCACATTGCTGCCATGCTCAGCTGAAGGTACATATGCTCAGGAATTTAGACAACTGGGCACTCCATCTGGGATGAAGACAGGTTACGGTCTTTCATTTTCACCTGGCATACCAGAAGTTGCATCAGGTCCAGACATGAAGAATTCTTTGGTGCAATAAATATGTAACCATATATGAGACTATACAGAGACCTAAGGCTCAGTAGGAGAAATATGGCCCCCAGAACTGAAGCCCTGACTTAAACAAAGTTGACTTTTCAGATTTCTTTGAAATAACAGCTCTTTCAAGTTCTATTTTAGATTTTTCATTAACAAACCCATTTTTTACTGTCTTTTCTTTAGTGGTTCAGATATGAAGACAATAGAAATGTCCAGGGAGGAGAAATAGCATTAAAATACTGAGCCTATCATCTTCAAAGTGCTACACACAAATTAACTAATACATGCTAAGAGACTGATGTGCTTATTTGCCTACACTTAGTGCAATGACTGTGTTTCCTACATCATTCAATGAGAGGTGGTTTGGTATCACACTGAAGTCAGGACAGGTCTTTTAAAAATATAAAGCACTTTTATTTGTTGCAAATTTGTGCAAGCCCCCTGAAAACAATTCATTTACATTTAGAGTACTGAAACTACTTGCAAAAGGCAACAACTTTTGGAGAAACATTCTGAAATCAATATATGTTTTGAGTTACTGAAAGACTTTAAGACTAGGCAAAAACATTACAGATTGTATTTGGCTATATGAGATGAGGCTGGAACTTCAGATATTTCTCCTGGGATGACTAATGTGTTCTGTGTAAATTTTATAGGCATTGACCTTCCACAGCATCTACTCAGGCACAAATAGAGCAGAAAGTCCATTGAAAAAAGGGTTGTCCCCTCTGTGGGGTTGTCCCTTCCCTTGTCCTTTGGGGAAAAAGATAACAGACAAAACTGTGTCTGTGGGCTGCCCAGAGGACCACACTCCATGATCAGTTGTATGTCATGTGTAATTCTGTAGGTTAGATTAGGTAGATGTTTGTACATCACACTTTGTAATGAGGTCCCAAGCAACAGCGAGGCCTCTGAAAGCCTCAAGAATATTAATAATAACAATAAAAATAATAATAAATAGAAATGATACTGGTAGCATCAGAGGTATTTGTGAAGCTTTGGAATGACCACAAGAAAGCTGGCAAGATATTACTGGTACAATGCATACTGAAACAGCTTGGAAAAAACAATTTGGGAAAAAAAAACACGATATGAATATAATGAATGAGCCTTTATTCCAGATATGAAAGTGTTTCTGATACTGACAAAAGAAGTTACAATATTTATCATTCTAGGATCGCAGGGGACAAAACAACAATATTAAATCATGAGAGGTTTTATTTGTGAATTAGCATTGTTTTCTTTCCCTTGTGATACCAGAATGATAAATGCTTTGCATTGTGTAAAAAAGAAAAAGTTTGATACTGGCTGTGAATTCTATATATTCATGCTACAATTTTTGAGAGGTTTGGTGAAATCCTAATAAATATCAGTGTTTACATTAAAGGTGTTAGTAAGCATTTTTGTGTTGTTTTTCCCCCCTCATCTGCAGTTTTATTTGAGAGTTCCCTTCCTGATATTATATTTTCTACAGCAGATGAAACAAGATTCAGTTATCAGAGTTCTTAGGATAACTGGTGGGAATATTGCAAAAGCACAATGTGATCAAAGTGGATGGAAAAGTAATCCTCAAATGACTAAGGGCAAAACTGCATAAGTCCCAATGCAGAAAGAGCTGATGTGTATGAGATATATTAAACACTTGCATTTGCATTTTAATATTGCAAATAAATGTCACAGCATTTTCATGAAGAATCTATTTGTCCTGAATGTGACTCATCTGCTACTCTTTGCTACAGATTATATCTTCTACTTTTTGTCTATCTTTAGCTCCTGCTGAACACTCTGGTAGTTCCAACCTCCGATAGGAGTTTATATAT
>NC_048898.1:28244206-28430458 GCF_011077185.1 Oxyura jamaicensis | reverse complement strand
ATATATATATATATATATATATATATATATATATATATATATTTCTTACATTTTATGTGTTCAGAAGCTAGCACAATGCATTCTGGTGATAGCACGAGAGTTAACATGCTTTGTCACTAATATTTTCAAACGCAAGTAATATCTTCTGTTTGCACAGTTCCGGATGAATACGGTGCATCACTGTGCCATCTAGTGTGACTCAGCTTTGAGAGCCTCAGGGCTTGGCTCTGCCTTCAGTGGTCCATGTACACTTGGCTGAGTTTTTGAGCCAGTAAATACTGCATGTGTAAATAAATATATAAACAGTAATCTGATTTCCAAAGGTACATGAGCATGACCACAAGAAAGAATTATTTTATAATGGTGCAATTCTATGCATGCTCTGGGTGCCAGGGAAAAATTTCTAGAACACAGACAATTTTATCACACAGATTTCACTTACTACGCAAGATACAGTTAAAAATAATATTCAAAATTATATAAAATGTATTTTTTTGCATGTTACATACAACAACATGCATGGGTAGAATGGCTCTTCAAAATAGCCATATGTGTTTTGATTTTCTTTTTCTGTGTAATTATTATTACTGTTTCTGAGACATCTTCTTGCAACCTCTGTCAACCCCAGTAAGGTCCCACTGTTTTGGGTGTAATACATGAGCTGCACCAAAAAGTTTACAATCTAAACAACTTTCCACTGTGCTTAAAATTACATACTCAAAGAAATGTGCTCAGACCTCCTTAACCATGGGCTGACTATGAAAATTTAGCTGGATTTTTCCCTTAGGCAATAACTTACTAGGCAATAAAAGTTCTGCAAATCATTATTAACTCTCAGTTACACTGTATAGTTTGTAGGCTTCAAATGATGATTCTGACATCCCGTTACAGAGCTGCTATTGAGCAGACCTTTGTGAAGAGCTATACTAATGAGATACAAGAAAGAACACACAATCTACCTCACTCATGACTATCTACATTGGCCTTGCATTTCTAACACAGGTAAAAAATACTGTTCTACATTTAAAATTGTCGATATAAATACTGCATAGCTCTAAGGAGCAATAAGATTTC
The DNA here is from genome assembly GCF_011077185.1 of Oxyura jamaicensis. Taxonomy (NCBI): domain Eukaryota; kingdom Metazoa; phylum Chordata; class Aves; order Anseriformes; family Anatidae; genus Oxyura; species Oxyura jamaicensis. The sequence continues at coordinate 28,429,384 of NC_048898.1, read as the reverse complement.
ATTAATCAAAGTTTTTTTTTTTTTTTTCTTTTCAGAGAGAAATGGACTAAATTAGTGTGAAAACTAATAAATGCATAAGTTGCAAAATCCAATGACTTGTATAGTCAATTTTGATATCAGAATGAGTTATTTTAAAAATAGTTTATGCTTAAGAGTTGAGCATAGAATACCTACATAAAAACAATTGGTAGTTTTGAACAGTTACAATATTAGCAAAAAAATTCTGAGAAGCTTTCTGTAACCACACAAGTTTTGTGTAGAAAATCACACATACAGAAGTTACAATGAAAAGTCAAGAAGTTTCCAGATTTTGATAGATTTCTGGCTGGATGTGTCAAAAGATAAGCCTTGACACTGGCAGGCAGTCTCCCTTGAAAATTTAGTTTCCGTATACAGGGATCTTCAGGTAAACCAATTTCTACTTTCACCTCTGCCTCCAAACGCTGGTCTCAAAGGACTTCATTTCAGCCATGGCCTGTCAAAACCCCAAATGCTTTTCATTACTGAATTCCTTCTGTATGTTCTCTGTCAGCTGTGTTAAAATAATAAATTCACAACTGATTGATTTTTGAAAAGGGATAGTGCCCCTTCTATTCACCCACTGATTTGATTATTTCAACATGTAAAATTGGGGGCATATTTAAATTGTTGTTTGAAGTCCATGCTTCCCATGCCATTTATGGGGATTAAAGTAGCCACAGGTTCAAAAGGTATAATCAAATAATTTTCAGTAGGGTGTCTATGAGATTTTCAGGGTGTGCTCCATTCACTGCATATCCTTTTCAATCATTAATATTACTGGTAATTCACTTGCAGGTATCCAGCACAGATGAGTTGTCCTGGTGTTTTTAATTGATGCTATAAAATAATAAAATTTTATACTATATTCTGATGTATCTGGGAGGAAATTGGAACATCTCTAAAATTCTTAGAGAAGTGATCCTATAAAGTTTTTGTCAGCATCGAGGGAGAAAAATCCACACAAAAAAATCATACTGCTGGATTAATAAGATAACAATGGTTATAGTACAAGTAGAAAAGGCTCTTTTAAAATTGTATGTGTAGATGGAGCTTAGCTTAGATGAAACAGTTACAAGAACACCTTAATGGAGGACAAGAAAGCAATTAACAATGAAAAGTCACTGATGCAAAAGATAGTCATAGAGATTAAAATCTTATTGAAACAAATGCTTCTTCATTTGATCATAATGAATTGAGCTGAAAGATCTGCAAAAACAGTTCACTGAACATGTAAGAAAAAAAAAACAAGAATTTGTTACTCAATTATAGTACAAAGCTTTCTGACCAACACACTGCTCTACAGCACTAGGCAAATAGAAATAAGAATCTCGGGGAAACTGAATTGCACAATAAGAGAATTAGACACAATATTATTTGAAATTGCAAAGAAGTAATTGTGAAAATATATATAGAGATATATCAATGTGTACAGTGCTTTAAAAACACTAGAAGAATATGCTTTATCCCAAATGGGCATAGCAGGAAGGATAAGGTATTAGGATAGGTGAAGCTAATAGTTCAGGGAAGAAAGGCACAGTGGTGTGAGCATAGGACAAGCTGGGAATATTCTAAAACAAGAGAAATTGCAGAGACAGAATTGTGAAAGAGAGAGACCATTAAGAAGTAAAGATTGAGAGAGGCGCATTACGTGTGTGGGAACAGACTGTTAAATTAGAGAGATCAGGTCAAGATAGATTGGGTCTTTGTAATGGGGACAAAGGTCTCAAACTCATCCCCTTGGCCTTTAAGCACCTAGCTGATATCTGAGTCTGGAAGGTACCACATCAAATTTGAAAAATAAGTGGAAGGAGGCATGTCCAAAGAGGAATCAAGATTGAAAGTGGGCTGAATTGTCCTTTGTCAGGAGCTTTACGGAAGAAACATGAGTGATTAAATTAGTAACATATCTAAAATAGTGTGCACAGATTATGCGAAACTGCTATATAAGAGGTTAAAGGGAGAAACATTAAAAGACATAAATATCTGCAAAAATAGCTGTCACCAGAAAATGCTATTAAATTAAGTATTTATGATGTACCCTTAGCAGGTCCCACGTTCTTCTGTATTGTCATTTATGATACATTTATGGTAAAATGTAGGGATGGCAGAAGTAGACACAACAGAACAGTCAGCAGTGGTGAATATGGCATTCACAGAAAAAAATCTGTTTGTTATTTAAATGAGGCATATTTATTTATTTATTTATTTCTTGTTGATACTTTGCCCCTACAGCCATATATCAAGTTATTTGTCTAGGAACCATAATGTGGGACATACTGAAAGAAAGCAGTGGCTTCAGAAAGGTTCTCCAAGCTAGAGGTCAGGTAAAGGGAAATGATTTGATTACGCTTTGGAAGTTATAAGGAAGGAAAGATTGTGTGATAAAAAGACTCCTTTAATCTTCCAGAAAGAAACATTTATCATCCAGGTGGAATGCCCAAATTCAGGAAAGCTAAATGAGGTGAAACTAACGAAACTTTGATAAACACATTATTAGAATAGGTAGGCCAAATCATTCATGTCTTAAACTCTGGAAATATGGAATCAAGTAGAAACTCTGAAAGGTCAAGAGACTTGGAAGAAGATCACCAGCAGAAGACCCACGGCAGTAAAGCACTGGGAAAAAAATAAACATAGATGGGAAAAATTACAAGAAAGCCAAAGTGCTTGGCTAAAAGTCAATAATATATAAAATTATTCCAAACATATTTCACTAATAATTTGCTAATGATTTTTTCTGTCAACATCACAAACTGACGAAGTCTGAAAATATATTTCAATAATTTCAGGATGAAAAAAATTATCTGAAATTATTGATTTCTACACTGCCTAGTAAATAAATTAACTATAGCAAATGAAAGCAAAAACATGAAATAGGCCTCTAGAGGAGAAAAAACAAAATTGAAATCATCAAGCTATCCATATGTTTTGGGTTTGCCAGTCTCTAAAATATCAACATAAATCCCATCTGAAATTAAGCTGTAAACATCTAATATTATCAGATCACCATCTACTTGAACTTCATTCACCAAAGCTTTGAAGAAATTCAGTTGTGTTCATGCTGCATGTACATATTCTAATACTTCTAGTTATGTGCTACAAGCTTGATGTTATTAGGCCTGATGAACCTTGTTCCTTAATAGGAACAAACCCAAAGGGTAAAATTTAAGTATAAACAAAAAACAAGTCAGAAGGAAGCAGAAAATATATTGCCTACAGAAAGGACTTCCTACGTTTTGGGCACTATATATAGAACCTTGTGTGAATCAAGAGATATAAAAAATCAGTTGTAATTCCTACTTAAAAGAGGAAAAAAAAAAAAAAGAAAAAGAAAAAAGAAAGAAACAGGAGGCAGGGGTGGGGGAGGTGGGGAGAAATTGAACTGTAGCCATTATTCAGAGATACCTGTTATATCCTGCCAAAAAAACAAACAAACCCTGTATTCAATGCCAGAAGTGAACAAACAGGAACCAGACAGTGAATATACAGTAATATATAGTAGAAATTTGTGATTCTTGCTGTCACAATTAAATTGGTTTAGACATTTTCTGCATGACAAATATCCGATAATTACATTTCAAAATTTTTCAGTCAATGGTTGCACAAGGTCTTCTCTTTGTTATTCTCCTGTCCTCAGCATAAAAGGATCAGCAGACTTCAGTGCATGGTCTTCCACTGTCTAGACCTGTCTCTAACAGATTGTTCCTTATTCTCCCTTGAAGGCATATGATAGAGTGAACCTCGATACTGCACTCAAGAGCCATTAGCAGATGAACTCCATTTCCTCTTTTTAAAAAGGAAGCTTTGAGGGGAATTGCTTTGCAAGAATAACAACTTCCTGTCAAATCAAAATGGGGAAGGTAAGTGGGTAGAGACTAAGGTGGAGTACTGCATTCAGCTCTGGGGGCCCCAATATAACAAGGACATGGAACTGTTGGAGTGAGTCCAGTGCAAGGCCATGAAGACAATCAAGGGACCTCTCCTGTGAAGACAAGCTGAGAGAGTTATGGTTTTTCAGCCTGGAGAAGAGAAGGCTTCAGGGATACCTCATAGCGGCCTTCCAAAGGGGGCTACAGGAAAGCCAGGAACTTTTTATAGGGGTATGTAGTGATAGGATAAGGGGTAACAGTTTTAAACAAAAAGAAGATAGATTTATATCAAATATAAGAAAGATATTCTTTACTATGAGGGTGGTGGGACACTGGTACAGGCTGCCCAGAGAAGCGGTGGATGCCCTATCCATGGAAGTGTTCAAGGCCACATTGGAGAGACGTTTGAGCAATCTGATCTAGTGAGAGGCGTCCCTGCCCATGGTGCGGGGTGGAACTAGAACAAGATGGTCTTTAAGGTTCCTTCTGACCCAAACCATGCTATGATTCTATGATTACAGCCCTGAATGGTTTTCCTATCTGTTAGACTTTATTCCTCTTGATCTAAGAAATATTCCCAATGGAAACATCCAACTTTTTCACAGGTGTCAGGACCTTACAGAGATCCATCCTGTCAATAGGGGAAGTGTCTGTCCCTTTGTGGCAGCATCTAACAAAATTTCTAGTAGATCCATGACTTATACATTTTTTGAAACTTTCCTCCAGTTGTTTTCCACAAAGATATTTGTGGAAAGATGTGATCTGCACACAGCTTTCAGGACACTGAACATTAAAATTGTAGAATGACCCTCAAGTATAGCAGGCATTCACTTCAAACCAATTTTCTATCAGCCTTGATGGGACTGTGCACAAAAAAGCTTTCTTCTTTGTAAATCTCTTTCACAAACCAAGGCTAATACCTTGGCCAGTGTCTAGACCAGAGATGCACAACAAGGAATAAAGGTTTTTATAAAATCTGACAGAAGGGAAACAGTATTATAAACATACCCATAATGAGGAATTAATTACTACTGCAGCATACAAAATACTATTGTGCTAACCAGTAAGCAATTGTAAGGTATATATAAGGAGCTGGAAATTCTTTTTCCAGCTCTCTGGGAATATACAGTTATACAATAGCTTTGAAGCAGGAAAATATTGTAAGCATATCCATATGTTTTTAACCTTAAACAGAGTTATCTACCACAGTATATTCTCCTGTGCTTTGGTACCAGTATAGGAAGGTTTATTTTAGACTTTTAATCTGATCATGCATACCCCTCATTGTTTAAACTATAATTATAGAAGTTAAATTGTTTTGCCGGTTATGAAAAATGAGACAAAAACAGAAATTAAATGCATGTAAAATAATAGAACTATTTCAATGGCACTAATTGCAAAACAATTTTAAAAAGCAGCTTTTGATGAAATAATTGTTTTAATTACACAGTATACTTCAGTTTACCATCTATAAACACTTCAGCTTTTAGCACTAAGATAATTTCATGTGTAATGTTTCACCCATTTTATTTCAAAATGTAAATAAACTAGGAGTATAAATCACTGCATAATTACTTCGGAACAAAAGAGGAGGAAGAGTGGTGATCTCTCTACGTGTAATAGTATACTACCACAGTATATTGCTAATAGAGATATCTAAATGCAAGCAGAACTTCATGTGTTGCCTAGAAGAAACCTTAATACTGGGACATTGACAAAAAGAGCAAACCTTTGGTTGTTCAGAAATGTTGTCTGCCTGCTGAGGGCTCTGAGGTCTTGATGTAGAGCAACTGAACAGAAGTGGTCTTATCTAAGCAGATGTCCTTACAAACGATAATGTTCCCATGACTGCCTGCCTTAAACTCACAGATTCATAGATGGCTCATTTCCAAACCAAAATGAGATGCTGCTTGTCTGTACACTGTGGCAGAGCATAAATTTGCCATGGTACATTGTCCACTATCTCAAGAAAGAATAAGTACAATAATTCTTATCTACGTGGCAGCAACTTTTCAATGGGATGGTCTGAAAGTTTCCTTTGGGGTCAGACACTTAGTAAAAGGTGTTAAAACTCAAATACTATAGCAGAGAAAATTTATTCAATAGAATGATTTTAAAAGGTTATTTTAATGATATCCCCAGCCAAATATCTCATACCTGGTATTGTGTTTACTGTCAAGTAGACACAGTCATAGCAAATGTCTGATGACATTTGGTAGGAAGAGGAGGGAAAAAGGAGATATTTTTGATAAGAAATGAACATGAAAAGGAAACATTAGAGAGACATTGCATGTGTAGAAATGCTCTGGCAGAATTGCAAACATTTTTACAGTTATAAAGCACTCAAATCTCTTCTCCATTTAAAAATATGCCTGTAAACAACTACTTCATATTATTCTGTGAAACAGCTGCAGTAACAACCTCTTGTATTCTCACTGCTTGCGAAAGCTCGACAAACACCAGTGAGTAGGTTCCTCCTTCAGTAAAAATCACACTATTACATTTATGAAATTACAGAACGATCGTTCCTTCACAAGACAAAGAAAAATCTTTCTGTGCTCTGACTGCTGAATTGGTTAGTGTAAATAGAGCAAAAATAGAGGAATTGCTTGGCAGGATTTTAAGCAGTCTCTTATCTCTAGACCACATTCTCACTTGTACTACACTTTACTACATGCACAATACTTTCTTGTTGGCCTTGTAATCCACCAATCAAACTATTTGAAGGACGCCAAGAACTGATGTATCTGTTTAAACTTTACCAGCTGGTAATTGCATTTCAGTTTTTTTCTAGCTGAAAAATTTACCTCAATGAGCTTTTTTACAGAACTAATGCTTAATTCATATTTTCAGCTCACAGAATTTCCACACTGCCATTGAAATTTGTTACAGTATGAGGGGGGGAAAAAGTGTCTACAACATATTTTATTACAAAAGCTAATGTTTAAGCCTTCAGAAAAGCTATGGGTCATATCCTCAGCTAGTATTAACGGATGGTCTTTACTACAGGCAACGGGTTAATCCCAATTTTTCTAGCTGGGGTTCTGGTTCTCTTGGCTTATCTAACAAACCACTGTGTCCTAATTAGCGTTATTTGTCCTAGCCAGGTATTTGAATTTTTTATAAATATAAGATTATTTCTGAAAATTTCAGAGCAAACTATGATAAGAAAAGATACCACATGTCCAAGAAGAGGTGTAAGGGAGTTAGTCTTTTACCTGTTTTCTTTTAGGATTATCATTTCACAGAATTCCTGCTCCTCAGCTGGACAAGTGTTTTGTTTGTTTATTTATTTCAGTTTTTAACTTTTTTCTATCATTTGTCAAATATCACGAGTCAGCTGAAAGTTTTTTTTTTTTTTTTTCCTTTTCTTTAAGCATCAAGGGAAATTGTTGACATTCTCACATTGTAGTAGAAAGCCAGTAGTAACAGTTACAGCATGATGTCATCTTAAAAAAACAACAAACAACAACAACAGCAAAACCCTCTTTACCAACACACTTTTAATCGAAGAGATTTCCTTCTATCTTGTGGCAGGCAAATAAATGAAAATAGATTCACAGTCCTGTTGGACAGCTGCATTTTTCACAGCTATGTCATTTACTGAGAGCTTGTGGTAAGGTCTGTTTCTTGAGCTGACCTGCACACTTGTCTGCTCCTTTTCCTGCCTTTTTTTCACGTTCATTTCCCTTTCCACTGGATATTGAGTCTACGGGGAACTTAAAGTACAGGATTAGGAGTTAGGAGACTATTCATATTTCCAGATCTGCTATACATTCACTCTGTCTCAACGAGAGACTGTGATTTAGATTTAAACCTGGATTCCTTAAGGTAAGTAATAAATCTGTGTTTTGGCATGGAAATACAGGCAACTTTTCTATAACCAAGCAACTTCCATGGCTGCCTGAATATGAAGTCACTGAAAGCAACAGGTGGCAAAATAGGCCTCACCTGAAGTCACTTAGGTGTCTATCTTCAGGCATCTTTGCAAGAGTACTATTCACTTTCCCAATTTCCAAAATAAAGACATGACCTCTTTTACTTACTTTAAGGAATGCATTGTGTTTTAATTCATAGACTTAATATGGACATGCTAGATGAAAGATGTTACTTCAGTTGCAATCACTGCAGTGATTAGAAACATGAAATTGAATCTTTCTCAGGAGCATCTACCTACTCCATGTGCATGTCTCTGTCAATGATATGCATGCAAAATACCTTGCTATTTTATTTCTTAAAGTGTACTATTTAGTTGCTCATTATACTCTATATTCCAAACAAGGTAAGATACCTCTTTCCCAGTTCCTTTTCTGCAATACATTATGGAACACCGGTCAAAACTATACAACATAAACATTTGAAAAAAATAGTCATAATGTTGATATAATCTCTTTGCATAGACAAGAGCTTCTGATCATTATGGGCACATTTTCATCACTAACAAAAGGTTATTGGCTATATCTTTAAAAATGACAGTGTCTTTCAGGATCTATCAAATGTATCATAACATAAGCTATCAAACTGAATAAAATATAAAGTGCATACTTCTTAGAGACATCACTTCCAAGCAAGTAAACTTTTATCTTATTTTTGAAAAAAAAAAAAAAAAAAAAAGTCAAACCTGTGGAGCAGCACTTTTAAAAGTATGATTTATCAAAAAGGCTTATTTTACAGGCTCTGAGAACTCCATAAAAGTCCTTCAAACATCAGGGCTACCAGAACTTTTAACAGAGAAATTCATAAAACAGGTGAAGGATGGGAGCAGGTAAGACAGAATCATGGCCCCTGTGCTCAGTCAAATGTGTCTGCAATTGGTAAACAGCTCTAAGAATTACGTATGCTACAGCTGATGAAATACTCTTACAAGTTCCCAATTCACATTCAACAGATCAGATGTTTGTAACATAATAGATTCTGCCACAGTAAGATGCCAGCAGGGTTCTTGGGCACAGAAGAGTGCTCTCAGTGTGCAGACAGGTGAGGACCTCAGGGCTGGAATGAAGAGATTGATATAAGAACAGTCCAGCAATGCAAAAGCATAGGGCTATCTTAAGTAAAGGCTCTTCATTATGTAAGAATCATAGCATATGATATTGCTAATTATTTACATGGCTATCAATATATGACATCGTTCTTGCATTATCTCAAACATTAGAGATTCTCAAGTTGATTTCCAATTAAAAGTAGTAGTTGCTACTAAGCCTGACCATCCTTTTTGCTTTATAATATTCAGGTTAACTAATACAAAATATTCTACCCTGGGCACTGACCATCCTTTTTGCTTTATAATATTCGGGTTAACTAATACAAAATATTCTACCCTGGGCACAGTCTCTCCTTAAATTCTTCCCTTACTTTCTGGGCAAAGAGATGGCTGCTAAATGCATCAGAGTACTATATTTGACAGTCTGAAATGAAAGACAATCCAGCTCAGTTTCAAAGGTTGTTTTTAAACTCATCCAGCTTCAGCAGCCTGGACTGAGCTGACTAGACTGTGTAATCATCTAGGCTTCTTCTGTAGACATCAGAGGAGCAGGGCCACCTGAAGAGTTAGATTTAAAAGGCTATTTTATTTTGAGCACATAGAATAGGACAAAATGTCCTCTCCAACTGTTTCATTCTTTAGGTTGACTATCAAGGAAACTCAGATTAGATTAGATTAGAAACCTAACTTCTGGAAGAAAGTATATGAGAGCTCCTGGTTATTTCTATATAGAACTGGTTAAGAACAGCTGTGAGAGCAGCCTTCTACAGACAGCATTAAAGACAGTTCTTGCTTCAGGCAATTCACAAATTAAGCTAGACTAAAATCCCATTTCAGCTATAACACTATTTTAAAAGATGCTTTTTGGGTTCATATTATACATCTTAATGGGAGAAGGGTGCCATATGGAGGGATTTCATTTTGTTAAGAGATTTTCAGTGCTCTTATCTTCCCTATAAACCATGTACAACAATTGAAAGCAAACATAAAGCTTATCATATATTTTTGCAAGCAATTGCCATTTTAAATACAGAGAACTTTATTAATATAGCATTGGGAAATAGAAACATGAAAGTGAGAGATGTCAGAGTAAAGGCTCCTTTAACTCAGCTAATGCCATTTAGCTGTATGCAGTTATCTTGCATTTATTGGTTTGCATATATGAATCATGGCTCTTTAAAATGTCATGTGTTATTTTCCAAAACTCATTTGTAAAGAGAAATTGTAATTTACCAAATACCTCTGGCATATAAAATAATAGCTAACACAACCATATGACGAAATTTCTGTCAAGTTGTTTACCAACTGTCCAGCATGATCAAACATGGTCTTGTGATTATTCTCCCACTTTTTTGGTGAGGGAAAAGAAAAAAAAAAAAAAAAAAAAAAATGACTTCCAGTTTTTTGTTCTGATAGTCTTTGAATTCTGGGAGTACAGAAATATTTGTAACCTCCTTGGCCAAACAAAGGGTTTTATAATTTCAAAAGCGAATCTCATCAAACTGTCCAGGGCCAGGTGGTGTTAGATTATATGATGACGATGAAATCCTTCAATGAGAATGAGAAGAAGGACCATTCTTTGGAGGATGGCTCCACATTTATGACAAAGTAGAGCAGAGGCATGCAGCTTTAGCTCACTCTTATCTAACCAGAATACTGCTGCTGCTGGAAAAAAAAAAAAAAAAAAAAAAAAAAAAAGTACTTATTTTGAAATTTTAGTGATATTGCCACAGTCTGTGGGTCTTCTACTGGTCTCCTAGTTTTGTGCTCTAAAAAATGTGGTTTTTGTCTTTCCTTCTAAAGCCCTTCTCCATCAAGCTGCCTCAAACTTAGAAGGAGTTCCCTGTAGTTATTTGCAAAGCTGCCTTAATTATCTCATTCAAATCCCATCTTTGCTATCTTGCTTATAGAAAACTCATAGCTGGCCTACTGCTCTCCTTTGAACACTGACGTTTTGGCTGACCAGTACTGACACATTGCTTCCTTATGCACCCCCGTCTGTCTAGCCCCATCTGTTGCCTCTTGTTTCATACTTAAATTATAAGCTGTATGGCAGAGGAAGTGCCTTTCTGTTCTGAGTTCATTTAGTGCCTAAAACAGTGCAGGCTTGACCCATCGTTAGGGCTTCCAAGCACTAAAATAACACAAACAAGCCTTCTCACAAATAGCCCAGCTGGAGTGACACTGCCTCACAGACACCACAACATGGAGGAATCAAATTCCACCAAAACTAAATTACACAGCAATGCTGGGCCATTTGGTCATCACTGATAAATGGCCTTCATGTCCCTCTTGCTTTTCTATCTAGCTCAGAGTTGTAGCTTTTAGCTAAATAGTGTATCGTAAGAATAAGACTTGTCAAGTTGTTGCATTATGCTTTTTAGGTATTGGGATCAGCTTCCTGTGTCTTGGCTCTTCTGAAGTAAGCAACCTCAGATTCTCCACATTTCTATTTTATCAGAAAAATCAGGAATTAGAAACCAAATCCTTTGAAACTAATCTTGATGTAAGGAGATGTTCACTTGCAGTTTCAGTGATTCAAAACATTGCTGCTTTGTGGTGTGTATTACCATGCCTTGGGCCATACCTCATCCACAGAAGAGATGGAAGAACAGCAGTGCTCTTCAGCTGCAAAGTCTAGAGCTTTTAACTCAAACTAACTCCCGTGGCAGTTTTAAACGATACCCTTTTTCCCGTCCTTCTAGGTCTTGGCTGGAATTTTGTCCTCTCAGCTGCTTAGCCCACCAGCTAATGCTTTGCTTTCTATCCACCCCGGCCAGGCTGGACTCCAAGCCTAGCCCCCGAGGTCCTTCTGCCTAGCTCCTCACAACAGTACATGAAATATGCATTGTCATCAACTCAGATCTCTACAGAGTGTGGGGGGAACATTAAGATTAAGAAGCCACTGCGAGCAGATCTCAGAAGAGCAGAGACACAAAACCCCACATGTGCGTCTCTGGATGCTGCAAATGATGATTTCCATAACATCTCCCAGACTCCATGGTTGCAGAATCTGGGTCCATTGGGACTGACTGACATGACTGGGGGAGTTCACAACACTTGCAGTTATCCTCACAAGTCACCTAGAGGATCTGGCAAGGGATGAGGCATGATTATAAACTTATTCCCATCTTCAAGGCTGCCTGTATACAAATGAGCAGAATTTGGGACAGGATTTCTCTTGTGATTCTGAAAGTGCTGATTAGTTTAATTAACTTTTTCATGAAAGTAAAATATGGAATAAATTTTAGTTCTATTCCTGTGAGATCAGATTATTAATGGGTCTCACTAACCTAGATTTCTTCAAGCACCTCTGTTTCATATTGTCAGTATTCTGCCAATTTGATTACACAGAATAGGTGGCAGCATGATGGCTGCTAATTAGATCTGAACTCTCAAATTATTACAAGTTCAGTTTTTTTTTTTTTTTTTTTTTTTTTTTCTAGGTTTCATATTAGCAGATCAATACAAGTAAACAATGGGTGTACAGCTGGGTTTACCTCTAATAATGAAATCACTCTTGCTTGTACATGACTTCTTTAAAATCTTGTACTTTGAAGAACTGATATGATAGAAGAGAATATAAGGATACCCAAAAGTTCTGCCCTAAAAGGAGGTTTTACTATGAATAAATTTTATTCCTCCAGTGATCAGAAATGTCCTTGAGCTCAGAATGTTTGATGATGTCATAACAAGCAGCAGCATTACTTGCATGCAGGCATCAACTCTAAATTATTCTTTAATCCTCAGGGATTTGGGACCTCATACAGGAGGATCCAGAGATACTCAGCACCAACAGACTGTAATAGGAACTGAGGATGCTCAGCAGCCTGCACTACTTTGACCAAAAAAAAAACAACCCACAACTGTGCAGTGCATGCTGAAATAACCATGGCGTAAGTACTTGGGAATTTCTCTTTACTAACCAAAGTGCATATTACATATTAATTGCATTTAAGCATTTTAAGCACAATTATCAAGTAACCCACAGAAGTGTGTAATTTCTATGCAGGTTGTATTTGGCAAGAAAGCTCCATGAATCTATGTTATTCTGTGTTGCCACATGTATGTAGACAATGCAAATCAAGCTACTGACAAAACAAACAAACCTGAAATACAAGTCAATATTTTAAGATTTACTGTTGCCACAGGTTCTCATTCCAAGAACGTCAAAATAGTTTAAAGCATGGGAAAGAGTAGATTATGAAGGTCATACAGGAACATTTTATATATGACATTCGGAACACTTAAGGAAGGTAAATCCAGTACTCTGGGTTCTTATCAGTTGCTTCTGATTTTTTTTTTTTTTTTTTTTAATAAAAAGATCTATAATGATATGTCCAGGTGGCAAAAATTCTGTTTTAACAGCTGTAGCAACTGCTCAAAACTCAAAGACAGCATCTTTCTTAACAGATTAACAGTTCTCCATAACACTGTCTTTGTAACATGAAATTTGTTCCCAATGATAATTAAGTATTTAGAGACACACATAATTAGAGAGAAATAACTGAATGATTTTTCATTTGCTGAGAAATCTACTGTCAGGAAAGGAGATCCACTATGGGGTCTAATGGGATTCTGGCACTAGAATTAGTGTCAGACGGATATGACAAAACATGTTTTAAATAATCTAGATGGTAAAATAACACCATACCAACACAGACCTACACACAGTTCATTTATGCATCGTATTTTTTCTCCAAAAGAAACAATTCTGTTCCTAACTTCTATTTCATAAATGTGGATATTGAGAGGAATACACAAAATGTAGTAAGAGATGAACTAGATTTTTTTTTTTTCTCTCTTACTTTCTGTGAAATTGATTTTTCTAATCTAATTGGGGTAATAGATAAAATATTCAAGGGACCATTGGTTTACAAAGACATTTGTTTCTTCTTATTTTCATGTATCTACTGCAGGGCTTTATTTTTGTTTGCCTTTGCTGCTGCATTGCCTGTCACTGAAATACATCTTTAACTGTATATCATTTTTCCCCCGGATTTTATTTACCATGTCACTCACCAGCTAGCTTCATATAAGTACACCTCAAGCTACTGGAAAAGAGCATTCTCCACATTCACTACTAATACCATTCCATAGATTGAGTGCTTTATGAGAGATGCTGCTATCATCCAAAGACAAATCATCTCTATGACATATTCAGTCTGCTTTTACCCAGGGCTTAAAATCATACATCTACAACACTAAAATGTTTAAGCTGTCTCTACAGCATCCTTCTTCTGAGAAATTGATAGTTCTTTTTGTTCTACAATAAAAATACTCCTCATTTCCTCAATTACAGGTGCATGTACACATGTACGCACTCCTCCTCCTACCCCCTGTAAGTATGTATGTTCCCTAGAGCACCCACGCTCACAGGAATATCCTACAACATATGTCAGCAATATCAAGCACACAAACAATGCAGCTGGTTGTGCAAGCATGATTTTGACTTTTCTTATGTCCACCCTATGCAATGGATGTTGCAGTTGTTCTGCAGAACCATGGAACAATATTGTGTTATTGAAGGCTGTGTCACAGCACGTCACCCCAGGAAACAGATTCGTGGTTGCACAGCTGAATCTGGGAAACCATTACTTCCAGGAACTTGGCTTTCCATCCTCATTTATCCCCATTAAAAAACAACTTTTAAAGCATTTTTTTTTCCTGGATTTTGGTGTGTGCTTGTTTGTTTTAAAGGAAAAAGTTTTAAAGCGTGCTAGCTTAACTGCAATACTCTCCCCAAAGCCCCAGCACTCGCTACTGGACCTATCACCTGCCCCACACAACTCTTCAACTTCACGTTCAGGACCAAAGGTATTCTTTGTCAACAGTAACCCCATGGCTGAAAATTTTCTTTCCTATGACCCTCCAGATGAGGCAAAATAACATAACCATGTGGCAGGTCTAGAGAGGGGAGAGCTTTGACTGTGCCTGCTCCTTCCTCCCCCCAGGTCCAGCAGCTCCAATACTTCACAGCACAGCCTGTGCTGCTACAGCTGCTCTGGCAGCAGTGTGAACCTGAATCTTTAAAATTGTTTGAGTTCAGTTATTATTTCAGCCTACTGCCAATTTTTCCTGCGAAATGCAGCTAACGTTTCACAAAAAATGTTAAATGTTTGTGAAAATGTTAACTGTGGTGTTTTGCAGTTTATGATTCCACTAAGCTGGACTGCATTAAGGGAACAAAGAAATGGCACTTTTTTAGTTCAGTTTGTTTTGCCTTTTTTTCTTTTCTTTTTTTTTTTTTTTTTTTTAACCAAATTTAAAAGTCTGCTGGAAACAACAGAAGTGTTAGAATTGCCTCAAAAGTAATCATATTTTTCTGCAAAAATCTTACATTCCAATGTGCTGTGAAACTTAGCAGATAGCCCTAAGTTCCTCTTGATAAATATTTCATATATAACCACACAAGCACTTCACAAACAAGTTTATAAACATGATAAAATGCGCGTCCATGTGAAAAACAGTTGCACATAAACATGTTAGTTACTTCAAATAACTAGCTGCAGATATATACAACCTTACGTATAGTTACTAATGCCCTATATTCACTGAAGTCCCTAATAGCATTAGAAAAACTCCCGCTTAGCATCTAAGGAATCAGAATTAAATGAATACAGGCATAAATAAATACAAGCAGTCAGTTAAGCTTGTTATTTACACTATTTGAAGCAATTCACACAGCTAGTTTAGAGCAGCAATGTTCAAAGAACTACTGAGTTACCTCTTTCCACTTACTTAGAGTCAATATTTAATGATGCACCACAGTGATACATCACTGAATGACATTAAGGTAGGATTTCTATGGAGAGATAATATTGACCAATTGATAAAGTCAGAAAACCACACTGACTTTTTTAAACAAGAACTCTTCTTCAGATTTGAGCATGCTGAAGAGAGGGTTCTCAAGTGCTATGATTCAGAATAATGAAATTTTATCATATTTTTTAATCTATGCACATGTACATACACACACTTTTTAAAAATACACTAAATCTTTTAAAGTCTCAACATTTCTAACATAGGGCAGGTTATCTGTCATATTTAGCAAAATGCATAGAAGGAACAGCACGACGCTATGGAAAAAAATTCTAAAGCATTTGCTTAACAAGACTTAAAACTTTGTAACTCATATGTTATTCTTCTCATGTAAAAAGAAAAATAATTAAAAAAAAGTCCTTTAACTTACAGAGCCATACTTTCTATCCTCTTGTCCAGAAAATGCATATGCAGGTACGTGTACAAGAAACTTGAACATGTGGAAAGAATAGCTAACTTACTAATACCAAATAATATTGTAAGATTCTTCTGTTTTCCATGAAAATGATAAAAATAACCAGTTGAACAAACAAAACCATAATGAATTAATTTTCCTCTGTGCGTGTGGATGCTTACTTGTAGCAACATTTACCTCCTCTGGAAGTAGTCATTTTCCTGTCATTTCTGAGAAATATGTCATAACTTACTCAATTACTTGAATGTTACTTTCCCTAATCATACCTTGAATTGGCCTAAATGTCTGGGAGAAGTCAGAATATTTAATGCTGTGATGTCAACACACTACTCTATATGCAGACAATGAATAATTAAAGTTGCTCGTGAAAGAGCAGTATGTGTTGTTAAGGTTGACTTCATATCCCATTTCTGCTTCTGGTTTTGTTCATAAGAAGAACACATTATCCTGAAAGATATTTTGTAAGTGCAGGACAGTATCAGAAGTCCCTTCCAAATTACTTTTTTTTTTTTTTTCTTTTTTTTTCCCTCTCTCAGTAAAATGATCACACTCAATTTGAAAAATAAATGTTACTACTTTTTATCTTATTACTACACCCCTGTGCAACATCACAGTTAAAGAAGCTGTCTACTGTAACGAAGTTGAGTCCGTGTTGGCATTTCAGCTTACAAATGGGGTATTTAATTTTACAGCCTTGTCTAACAATGCCATCTCATTTAGTCAGGAAGAGATCCAGGAAATTGAACTGTAGTATATCTGTCTTTGTGGACTCAGTGTACATAAGATTGGATGCTTTTCTTCTTTTCAACTAATAGAAAATAAGATTGGTTTCAACTGTATCTAGAATGAAACCAACTAGAAGTAGACCTGCAACTTCAATCAGGTTCACTTTTTTTCCATTTCAACCTTACCAGTCTGGGACAGGCAAAATGGTATTACAGCAACTCAGAGTTTACAATAAAGACATTTAACTATGGAGACAAAATCAGCCAACTCTCTAATTTGTGACTGTTCAGGTCATAAAATGTGCATATTTCATAGCCTTACTTTCAAAACAAAGAATATGTTAAAGTAAGTTTCCAGATGCAATAATGAGTAGTCTGCTGCTATTTCTTTAAACAGAGATCTATTCCTCTACATAATTTGTTTGGCCTGAAACTCTGAAAATGTTTTGAACAGAAAGAACATTTCCTTTTCAAGATCTGACAGAACAGCTTTCCAATTAAAGAGCGGTAGATTTGTGGTACAAGTGGCATCCAAAAGCAAAGAAGCTCAGAATGCATTTCAAGAAGCATTGCCAATGAGGTACCTCCCCCCACCTTTTCAAGGCTGTTTCACTTTCTAATGTATGATTTCTTGAGAAATCAATATTCCATTCTCTTCTCTTATGCTTTGGAGAATGCTCAGAACTACTAATTTGAAGGTGGGGATTTTAAGGAAAGCAGCACAGGTACTATGCAAAATGGATGCAGTTAAAGCATGGAACAAACACTAAAAATAAACACGCCAGTTAATTTGAACATTTGCATAAACTGTCCTGTGAAGATCCTTAGGATATTTATTTATTGATTTATATATTTTTAATTCAAAAAACTAAAAAACTTAATCGTTTCAGTAGAACTGGTATCACTACATACAACTCCTCATACAGAAAAATATCTGGAGAAGTATCTATAGATCTAAAGGTGGTCATAGCAGTATACCTTACTACTGAGAAAGATAATTATTTTTCTCATCATATGGCATTTTAGCACATACGTCTGTCCAGACAGGTTGCCCTATTCAACCAGAAATAAATATTTTTATTAGAATCCATCTTTTAAAACATAATTATTTATTTTATTAACAGTGCACATGCCAAGCTTTCATTTGTGCTATCTATTTGTCCTCCTATTGGTGAACGTGCAAATAAAAATATTTTTTCTCCAGTGGTAATTGTGTTCCTTCCCTGAGTCAATTATAAGAGACATGCTTGAAGGGAGATCAAATTCTACCAGAAGTCTTGAAATAGGTGAAAAAAATATTAAATTGTACCCATAAAACATTTTTAGAAGATAAGCTTGGGAACTAATTTCATAATATTCAGTAACATTCAGGTGGCTAAATGTTTTTCACTCAGTGGAAGCACTGATTTCATGAGAGAGCTACGTTTTTTCCTTCAGAAAGGCTCACATTAACATAATTCAGGACTGAGATCTAGAATGTTGTAAAACTGTTGTGTTTCAACCCCAGTATGCTGCACAAAATACATATTTTGTTCTACAAATATATTCTTTTACTGGTAGCTGGGAGTTTCTGTCTTTAACAGTTTGCTAGTACACTCTGCTGCACTGTGGTTCTTCAGTTGCACCTACATATATTTATAGAAAAAGATGCATTTGGTACATTTGAGGATATAAAAACATAGAATCTGTAGAATATGATGATACAGAGGTTTTTTTGCGTAGCATTTGTTGCCATCACAATATCTGAATCTGTGCAGGACTTGCTGATTCATGAGAAATGTATTTCTGCTGCTAAGATCAGTAGATATGGGGGAGGCAGAAGTGTTGTTTGAAAACCAGGGAAGGGATTTCTGGGGAAATTGCTTTCAAGGTACAATCTAAAGTTCGTGATTGCATAATATGTTTTCATAATCTTGTAAATTCACAAGTGAGTATTCAAGCAGTTTAGTTTAAAGAGTGTTTCCCTTTACAAGTGCCCTGTTTTCATTTTGTAAAGTAGATGCCATAAGGGTTCTTCCTGGATCAATACAGATACCTGAAGACTTTAAGACAGATTACAACTTTTGAAGTGTTTGCAAGATTTATGGGTGTGGAGAGCTAGACAAGTGCTTCCAGGAGTGTTCTGTACATGACAGTTTACAGGCTGAAATAGTTTATGTTGATTGATCCCTCTAGAAATTTGTTGCCTTTGCATCAGTTACCGGTTTGATGGATGAATGGCAGCTATAGGCTTTGCACAGAAATTAGAATGGGACTCCAAATTAAGTTTCCTAGCATTTCCCTGTTTATACATTTTGTAAAGGATCTAATGAGTGATCAGAGAATGAGGAACGGGTGTTCAGCATTCCTTGGATCTGTTGAGTAAGGATTTGATAGTGTAATTGTTCCAATAAGAATAAGGGTACTGGGTCTCCCTTGAGCTTTGTGCAGTATATAAAGTAGACCTCAAGAGCTGTTGGCTGATGAAAACTTCTCTTTGATAGTTGGCCCATACTGTCCGAGTGGGATAGGTTGTGACTGCTGTCATATTTGCTGATTATTGCATAGTTCATATACTGGTTCACTGCAGGGATTTGTCTGCTTTGGGATATAAAATCCAGTATGTCTTGCATTTTTCACAGGGACAGAAAGAATTTTTCACAGTAGGAAAGAAGTGCAAAGTAGCTTCCCTAAGCGTAGAAAAATTATTTGTGCTGAAGTTAGCAAAAACAAATTCTAAATCTAACGTAAAAATTGAGCTTTAAATAAGTAAATATTTATACTTGACATGGTTTCTGATTTTTCATTTGGCTATCTGGATTATTTCATGCATTTTCCATTGAATAAAGAAATTAATTGTTTTAAGATAAGAAGATGTGGAAGAATGGTGCTTTCTCAAAATCTCTTTTCATGTCAGTACATTTGATCAATGGCAAAAAATCAGAGAAAGTCTCACTGAAGCATAACATGAGGAAAATATCATTTGAATAGAGCTCTAGTCTACTAATAACTGGTAAAAATTTATTACGGAATTTCTTAGCACTATACTGATTGAATAGATTCTCTGATTACATAGCTATATCTAAGTGTTAGGAGACAATATTTGTTCCACAGTTAAGAATTACCCGAAAAATTTAAAAATTCACTTGTGAATGAATTACATATCCTTGTAAGCAAAATATAGAACATAGATCCTAAATTGCCATGCAATTCTTAGCAAAAGAATTCTAAGTCAACTAAGTCATACTTGCTTCCTAAGACAAATTTCTCTCCATTCAATGAAGTTTTCATTGCACCTTGCTACAAAGTGCCATAACCCTGAAGGAATAAATAACTGAACCCTGCTGGCTGACTGCACCAGACATGAATCATTGACTCCACTGTGTATGGAAAGAGATGGGCATGTTTGTGGGTAGAAGGAATTAAAGCCTGGGGCCAAAATCTCTGCAGGAAATCCTAAAAATAGCCAAACCTAGGAAGAAGCGTGGAGTAAGCTTTTCTGTTTTTAATGTCAAGTCACTTAGCAAAATTGAGATCTGGGAAACAGACAATCTCAATCAACCACACCTTTAATTTTCTTATTACTCTATAGACCCTGCATATTGCCCAAGTTCAGAATTACAGCACCACACATCACATAGCTCTTTGTTCAGGTATACCTTTCATCAAATCATTTCAGTTATATCAGCCATAAGCGTAAAGAATATGGAAGTTGTGTATGTGAAAAGGGCGCACTGAAGAGGAGGCTGAAAGATAAGCTGGTGTCCTTGCAAAACAACTATTCAATGCTGAGTATCATTTTATGAAGATTCCCTTTTAAAATACTCTATTCCCCCACCAATCCTCTGTATTTTACACTCGTGTTTCATCTGTCTTTGCATAGGCACAGTACAGAAGACTAATACAAAGCAATCAGGTCTAGAAAACATGACCTTGACCAGCTTTGAGGAACTGGGATTATTTTGACACAGAGAAAGGTGATTGAGGGGAAACATAAAAATATAAAAGGCTGCAGAGAAGAGGAAGAAAGGAAATAATCTTTTCTCTATGCTCATTTTGGGCACGATAAGAAGCAATGGACTTAAACTGTAGCAGAGGAAATTTAGGTTAACTGTTAGGAACAAATTTCTAACAGCACAGCAATGTACATGAAAAAGAAAATATACAGGCAAGAAGCAGAAATTCCATTTTTGTACATTTTTATGTACAGGTTAGACAAATATCTGCCAAGAATTGTTTACATGCAGCTGATGCTGCCTTGAAGAAGGGAGATTGGAGTAAATGATCTCTAAAAGTCCTTTCCAGCTTTTTTTTTTTTTTTTTTTTTTTTTTTTTTTTTTATGATTCTGTACTCAACATTGAAAGGAGCTTGGCATAATTCCTACTGAAAATAATGGGAGTTTGCAGAGTGTTCTGTAATGGCATTCCAGATTTCCTCTGGTACAAAGCAAGATGGAACCGTGTGTGTCTTTGTGGCGGGAAGTGGGACCTCAAGCTCCAGCAGCTGCAAGAAGAAAGGGTGGTCATTTGTAGAAAGCTGCATTTGTCATACTCATCTTGCATTATCTTGTATCATCAAGCTCTTTACAAAAGCAGAAAAATGTTGATGCCATTTTCACACCATTCTTCAGATTCTGCTCTAAATTGAAGTTGATGGGTAGCTGACAATGTTTCTTAGGTGAAAAACTGATTTTAATGTACTGTTTCCACAAAAATTAGAACTTTCTCTGTTCTAAATATTTTTCTGAGGAACTGCTACTAAATCATCAGAAAAAAATGTAATTAAAGGATAAATTTTAATTTCAATCTACCAGAACCCATAAAACTAAATATAACTCTTTACCTATGCTAGTCTAAAACAAGCTTCTGCTGAAGCTCAGGATGTGGTTCAGTCTATGCTGCCATCCATGGTTTGCAGTTTTCTAAACAAAAGAAAAAAAAAAATCCTCTCCATATAAAAATGCAAATAGAACTTAGTCAAAGAGTATTTTTTTCAACAGCTAGCATTCAGAATTTAATAATTTCAGTCTCCAGAAATTGTAAATAAAGTTCCATCTGAATTTCCCATTTATACTTAGATCATTTGCACTTTATGGCTGATCTTCCTTTGCTGCTTCCACAGGAAAAGATGAAGTCTCTTCCTGAATGTAATGTGTTATGCTCTAATAGTTTGTAGTGTAACTTTCTATGCTTTTTATGCATTGATACATTTTCAGATAATCAAAATCTCTCTACAAAAACCTTCTTTGTGTACTCACAGCTGTAATATGCAATCTAAAATTCTTTATCTATCTTCCCTGATGATAACTAATCAGTATTTCTCTATTGTGGACAAAGATTCCTGCATGAGTATATTTGACAAGAGTCATTTATCTACAGGAAGAATAATGGATTCATACACACTTCCCTGAAGAAAAACAAATAAACATGCAAAAAAAAAAAAACCACAATAAAAACAAAAAAGAGTATCTTTTATACTGAGACACTGATCTGAAAATTCATCAAGAAATACTGAAGAAGCCTTCTTAATTCCATCATTGACTCAGACTTTCCTGCTTAGGCAATGCAAGAATCTGAAAATTAATGGATGACATTAAGTGCTAAAACCTACTATGAATGATTATTTATAAGTTTTTCTATTACACTTACAACAATAAATCTGCGAACTTCTCAGATATTAATTAATTTGCTCCCACGGCAACATCTTCACAATTTAGCATTCCCATTTTCCAGAGCATAGAGAAGCATCATCCACCCACAAACACATAGGTAAACAGTAATTAGTGAGGACTAAAGCCTGCTTTGCATGCAAGTTCCAGTAGATGCAAGTCCCAACAAGTCTTTTCTCCTTTTTTTTTTTTTTTTTTTTTTTTTGAGGTTATTAACTACAATCAGCCATTTAAAACTTCCATGCTTATCTTTAGACAGTGACTGAAGAGCAAATTCTGTAGAACCCACTGTTGTATGAATTTGAACTTGAGCTGTAAGACACAGAGGCAGACAGCTGCAAATATATGGGAAGGGAAAGAAATAAAGGGAAAGACAGCACAGGCCTGAAGCAGCTATGCACGTGAATAAGTGTACTGAATGATGCTAACAGGGACAAGTTTGAAGCCTGGAACTGCAGTTATGGGTAACATGTTGGTATATCACTCTCAGAGGGCAAGTATAAGGAGGTGACCTTTTGATCACCAATTTTTCCAATTCAGAATCAAAGCACACTGCTTTACTGCATTTTCCCTTTATCGAGGTAACAGATATTTTAACTCCCACTTACAGTCAGATGCAAGAGAAGATACTTAAGACTCTTAAGACTGCGTATCACTGAATCCTAAATTATAAGTAATAAATACATATAAAAATAGCAGAAACGAAGCACAGAATGGGTGAAAAGGGTAGATACATTGTCATCCTAAACTCTCCATAATTGTGTCACGTTGAGTCACTCTCAACCCTAAATATAGTTTGCCATTGTAATTTCCTTTGCAATCTTTCATTTACACCCTAACATGTTTTGAGTGCTTAAGACAACTTTGTTGAAATGAAAGGCTTAAAGTGACAAGACTGGTCTTTTTCTGCTACTGTTCAGATTCATGCTTCACGTTTAGCAATTTGGAAAATTCACTGAATATTAGCATTTTTGAGATCTAAATTTCAGAAAGATTAGGTTTATAAAAAGGGATTCTTTTAAAAGTGGTTCATACCCAGGTGCTAGTTGAAAGTGTCTCCCTTTTGGATAAATTATTTCATCTGTCATTTTTTTTTCACTAATTATCTTTCAGTCACTTCCTAGATCATCTTCTCCAGTATGAACAATACATGCATTTTGGTGTGTGATTTATGTGTCAAGCATAATAATACTTACATAAACACTAAATTCATTATTATTTTTCCTTATTTTTATTTTTCATATGTTTAACTGAACCATGGATTTTTTATTTTTTTAGAAAATCAATTTTTTTAACTTTTTTACATATCCCTTTTGGTGTTACCACAGACCTTTGTTTTTTCTCTGTTTTGTAAGGAAGATCTGAAAAATCACCATACAGCACATTTTATACATATATATATATATTAACCAGGGTAACTGCAGGCAGGAATAGCCCTGATATCAGAGAAGCCCATTTAGTGTAGGAGCTACAGGATATATAGTGGTGCACTCCACAGAAATATTTGAGCAGCTCTGCTGTCAGGTGCACCAGATTATGAGTTCTGAGAGCATTGCTAGGCTCAGATTTATTCCAAAAAGCAGCATTTTGTGGTGTTTGCACTGTTGACATTGCTTCATGTTCTGCAAAGACCTAGTCATTTGAATGCACTGCTTAGCTACCTGTATATCTAGCCACACTGCTACACCTAGATAGTAAAAGGATAATGTAGAGAGATGCAGAGGTCATGCCCAGTCTCGTACAGATAATACTGGCCTGAATCTCCTGTGTTCAGCAGGATGTGAGCTGACACACAGACATCTATACTCCCTTTAGCCTTCAGTTCAAGAATTATGAAGTAGAACTATCCAGGGTACACAAATAAGAGATGATGAGATGTCACAGTAAGGGCAGATGTCCTAACAAGCAACTTCTCTTCTGTAGCTACTGTGAGCTCCTTAACACCAACCTTCAGCTCTCCACTGTCTGTGGGTGGTTTGAGTTAACATCTTTGCTAGATCCAAACTAGCTCTTTCAGAAGGACATTTCTAGTGATTTCATAGTCAAGGAACTGTTAAAACACAACCAGAAAGGATGCCGTACAAACTTATTCTTATTACAAGACAGAAAGTATCCTGTTAAGATGTATTTTCTAAAGTTTACCTTTCAATTTTCTTAACAGCAAGTTTTGAGCTTTAAACTCTATGCTTTTTCCTTTGTACTTACAATATAGTAATTGAATATATAGAGTACAGAGTGTAGTTCTTCTTCCATCCTTCATCTTAAAAGTGTTTTACCTAATGATATTTATATTAATTTATTTGTGACCATAGGCTTTAAACCTAGCTTCCTACAATAGTTGCACAATATTGATTGAAGAAATCAAATGATTCTGGAAATTGAGCAGCTCTAAACTTTTAAGAGCTACTTTTAAGCGAGAACTGTCCCTATCATGCTTTTAAACCGCTAACAACTGAAAGCCCTGACATCCTTCTGTCAACATTTTCCTGAACCACAAATTGCTCATGCATTAGAAATTCACTTGAAATGCCGTAAAAAGGCTGTGAAGTAAATGTATTCCTGAAGTCTGGGTCTGCAAGCCAGTGTAATTTCAGAAAACACCATACAGGCTGAAAAGACAGCTGAGGCAAGGACTGAATTTAACTATAGATGATAACTCAATTTATTTTCTCTGTAGTCTAGTAACTCAATAAGTCTTTAATGGTTTCATAAATAAACAGATGGATGCCATCAAATGCCACAGAATGATAAATCTGATTGGTCTCTACATAATTTTGGATGGCTTTATACCAGAAATAGACAGTAGAAGCATCTTAGCCCAAGAGAGTGATAAAATAAATGTGGGAAGATAGATTATAAGCAATTGCATTGTCCCAGTGATGAATGAAACTTCCCATGATGGTATGACTAAGAATCAGGATAGGTCTCAATGTAACTCTTTCTAGTGGTAGATTTGAAAAGATTTGTCTTCTGTTGATAAAAAGGTGCTTCTTTTCAAGGAATTCAAAGTTAGAGGAAGGAGAATTGGTGATGGGACCCTTGCTGAAAGATTTAAATCATATATAACGTTAGCCTTGAAAGGTTTATGGTTCTAATTTAACTGTAAGCCATCTGCTTCACCTACTGTATGTTGACTGAACATAACATAACATAAAAGCAGGCCACCAGTTTCCAATGAGAAGGGCACTTACCATCTAATCTTTCACTTAAACGGGGATTTCTTCACATTACCTAATTTTGCAACTCAACTAGACATCTGTTGGATCCTCAAAGTTTAACAGTACAAAATTAAAATCAACTGCCTTTTTTTTTTTTTCTTTTTTTTGGCAGGACCACAGCCAAATAAGATCCTCAGTTAAGGTGAAGCTGCACATTCATATGGGCTGAATGCAGACAAGATAGGTCCTATTACTGCATATTTTCTATGTAAGAAGCAGTGGGTCTTCATATCAAGAGTGTTCTAACACTCGTGTTAGAAAAAATACTGCTGAATAGCACCATCTGATTACTAAATGTTTGTTTGTGTGAAATCATACTAAATCATACTAAAGCGTTTTTTTTTTTTTTTTTTGGGGGGGGGATTTCTATTAAAAATTACAAATATTATACAATATACAATGTTTTTTACCTGTGTAATGCTTAGTCTTGCAGAGTACCTAAGAGTCTGCCTAGAGGACAGTCAAAATTGAAGATCTAACTTCTTCCTATGTATGAATTACTTTTCTTTTTTACATTCTATCAATTTCACTCTATGTAAATCCTCCTAATCCTATGGCCTTCCTCATCACTGAACAGGCATGAATCTCACTGGAAAAATATGCTAAAATGTATATCTTTTATCCAAATAAAGTGCAAGAACTTTGCACTTTATACTTTGATGGCCAGACATTATGAAAATAATCAATCTGTCTGACTATTCAGTGTCTAAAGGCAGATTAGCATTTCTGTTTTTAATGAGTATGAATGATTAAGCTGTTTTCCATTTCTCTCCCTTTTGGACTTGGAATCAGACTCATTAGACACCACTGAGTCTATGCTAACACTATGTATAGCACTCACTTAGTCATAACGCACGCTGCTCATTTTACAAATAGGTTTTAAAAGAGATACCATGCACCCAGAACAAAAAAAACATCACATCCAATAATACAGGATCACATCCAATATAGGATTTCACAGCCTAATAAAAAGAAAATATGGCCAAGCTCTGTCAACTACCATTTTGTTTAGAAGAAGTGTTCATGGCAATGCAATTCAAGCAGCAAGAAAAAAAGTGGCCAAAATATTAAGGAACAGCAGGTCCCCACCTTTCCACGTGGAGCCAGTTGTAGGATCCTAAGGCTTCCCCTGCCGTATGACAATGCAGGGAGTACAAGGCCATAAATCTCACCCAGACTCTCCAAGGGAAAAATCGCTGCTAGAAATCTGTCCCTTTTTACATCAAGAGAAAAGCAGATAGTTCTGGTTGAACTGCAATACATTCATCAGGAAAAACCCTTGACTCTTCCATGACTTCCCATGAATACATTATCACTATGCTACATAGAAGCCAATGAACTTCTAAAGGAATGAGCCTAGGCACAGCTTCTGAATGCAGGAACCCTGTGAAAACAGATAAAAAGGATTAAACTACAAAGGAGGCTGTGTTTTAGTGGTAAAGAAATGTAAAAGTGAAATAAGAATTGCCAAAAATCAAGCTGAGTTAGACCTTACAAATGGTTTATTAAAACAAATACCTAAAGGTTTTCACTGTATAAATAAAACGAGAGAGAGGAAAATAAAAGGAAGAATCACTACATAGCAAGAATGAGATGGAGATCAAGTTTTTTCTAGATATTGTCCCAGAACTGTGTGCATTATTTAATGGTTTTCAAGGAGTAAGATAAAGTTTATCAAAGAAGATAAAATAAGAGGGATAGTGGAATGAGGGTATGGAAATTGAAACAACACAAGCTTTATGCATTGACATTAGAGTAATCAGAACACTAGTTCTGTAAGAATGCAAGAAAATAAAGGCTGGTAACAGGGATTTTTAGTAATCTGTCATGACAAATGCAGGGCATTTAAACTGAGAAAAGTAAATGCTATTTATTTCATACTAAAAAATGTCTAGATTCAAAAAGGAAAAAAAAATATTCAGTTTGTTACTGATCAGATTCAGCTACATGATACTTGACAGAAAAGAGTAATTAAAGTCGGGTAAATGAAAAAGGTAAGGGGGGGGACGTCAAAAAGCAACAACATTTCATCAAAGATTGTGCCAGAACAATCTGATAGCTTTCTACAATATGTTAACTGATTTTCTAGATAAGAACATGCAGAAGATTATTCTATCTAGATTTTTGAAAGGTATTTTATACTGTGGGATATTATCAATGGACACAGAAATGATATATAGTACTGGGATTATGGAGAGCAGACAAGTGCATGAAGGAGAGAAAATAGAGTAGTTACAAAGAAGGAGGCTGGTGAAGATATAGCATGGCAACAAGAATCAATCTTCTGACCAGTCTTGTTTAATATTTCCATTAAAAATCTTGGCATAAAAGTAGGAGCATGCTGCTGAAATTCAATCATGACAAACATTGGTATGTATCATCAATACAGAAAGGAATAGAATATAAAACAGAGAGAGATGCATGACCTCAAGAATTCAAGCAATATATATGCACTCATATTCAACTGTACTAAATTCAAACTTGTATTTTGGAACAAGCAGAAACTTATACGCTAGAAGTTCATTGTTTGAAGAAGAGAAGAAGGGCAGGGATAAGAAGTTGGCTACAGAATGAAGAAGTTGGAAAAGGGTACAGTTGTTAAAAAAAAAAAAAAAAAGTAAATGTTAAATGGGATACATCAAGGAAACGTAAGTGCCATTGGGCAAGGCCAGATGGGACTTCACGTGTCACTCTGAGTACAACCTGGCCATGCAAAGTAAGAAAAAACTGAACTAACGCTGAAACTGGGACAGCGCTACAAAGATGTACAGATGATCAAATAACACGTTTAAAGTAGAACTTATTTGCCTTAGCCTGGCAAAATGAAGGTGGAAAAGATATATGTTGTCTGTGTTAAAATATTGTGGGTGATAGATGTCAGGTTGAAAACAGGAATTTGAGATAAAGGATATCTTCCATCATCACCTCCAAATACATTTAAGTTGGAAATTAGAAGTACTGTAACACTACTGTTTTGATCAATAGACTGGTCTTCCAGTATGAATTGCAACAGGCAAGGTCTGTGTTACTGGGTACTGACTTCTAGCCCTATAGATGTTCAATGACCTGAGGGTTTCAGCTGATGGTCAGCTGGCAGCTATGCTTGAAGGATGATGATTCTTTGACAGCTACAAGTTTAGGACCATGAACATCCACTATTGTCTCTGTAGTCTTCGTAATGAGTGAGGAGGGGAACCTGGCAAATTGCCATCTGGATGCAACCTGAAAATGGCTCATCCATCACCATGAACAACTGAGAAGATGTACATGACTGGGCTTATATTTCAGTGTTCAGATCTTTTACAGCATCATCAGGTATTAAAAGTGCAAAATCCCCCAAGAGGGAAAAAGATATATATATATATGTGTGTATATATATATATATATATATATATATATATATATATATTTCTAACATTCTGGAGGAACAGTGACCATTTTGGTTTGAACAATGTATAGCTAGTTGTCAAAGAAGCATTCATGGTATTTAACAGTTTTTATTAATATGTCTCATTTTATTGAGTTCTTCTAGGGCTGGGAATCCAGTGATAAAGTTGTAAAACAATCACCTCAACCTCCTCTGTTCGTACTCCCTGCTCCCCCTTCTCTCCCCCTCCCCCCCCATTTCATAGCTTTATAGTATGCAGCTTTTATTGGCCAATCAATAAGTAACATTTGCCAAGATTTGTGGAAGACATGTTACTAACATTATACAGCATGTTCTTCATTTTAAATTGTTTACATCCTTTAAGTATTTTTTTAAATAAAAAGGAATCAAGGTCCTATGGCTAGAATGATGTAAAAAGTAATTTATAACAGATCCACCTAAAATTATTAACAATAAGACCAGACAAAACCAATACCCACTTCATTCTTCATCAATTACAAAGCTTACTATGCTAAGAACCTCAGTGCTTTTTAGGTGAGGACTTTACCCTGCAGGTTGCAAAAATAATTGCTTTGGGTTTGGATGGGAATTGTCTGGGGCTGGGGTGGGAAGCTGGGTGGTTGGCCACTGGGTCTTATTATCTATTTTGTTTTTGCTATTGCGATAAATATTTTTAAGTAATCATCAGCACCATCTGCCACTTACCACTGTGTTCTTTTCACAGTGTCAATACTATAAACACAGTCTGCTCCCTCATTTGACGGCATGCAGAAGAACAGAATTAAGCAGAAAACTAATGCCAAAATAGGCCTTACTATTTAAAAGAAAGCAACTCCATCAGTAAAATAGTCTTCAGAATAGATGATTTCAGTCTCCACTAAGTCTTAAAGAGCTGTTTTGCCAAGGATCTCCAGTTAACAAAAAGAACTCTAGAATTTATCTATTTTGAGATCATACCATCTGACAAACTGGTTTGTCTATAAATTGAAGTTACTGCTTAGTATGTCAATTACAGTTTTAGTTGTAGTCATTAATCTCTTACAAAGACTATTCTGATTTTCTCACACATTTTAACTCTTTCTGGTTTTTGAGCATTTCACTGGCAGCATATTGTTAGCTAGAGTGAGACTCCTTCAACGCAACTTCCAAAATTTCCAAAAGTTATTTCTGTACTAAATGTTTTAGTCATGCCTTACTTTAGAGAGAGACAGAGAGAGAGAGAGAGAGAGAGAGAGAGAGAGAGAGAGAGAGAGAGAATAAACGCAATCTCCAGTTTAGACAGTAAAGGTAAATTTTTAACAAAATCCTGTTCCATATCAAGACATTCAAATGAGTACAAGCATGCACCTCTGCAAGCTGAGCTATGGAAACTGACACTGTGATTCACACCTTGGAGGCATCATTCCTTTAATGCAGATGTATATTATTTCTGGAGATGGGTTTCTACTTTTTTTTTTTTTTTTTTTTTTTTCCTTCCCAGAAGTGGTGAAGAAAAGAGAAAAAACTTTTTATGAGCTCTGCATTCCTTTTCTAGGTTAAACTCTTCTTCCCATTGCCCGGTTGAAGACTTCTCTTTTGTCTGTAGTTACTAGTCCATACCTGCCTTCAAAATGCTGTGTGCAGAACTTGTGGTGGTTTTACCTTGCTGCACAGCTGAACTCCACCACGACCGCTCTCTCACTTCCCCTCCTTAGAAAAAGAGGGGAAGAAGAAAGTATGCTGGAAAGAAAAAAAAAAAATCAACTCACAGGTTGAGATAAGGATAATTTAATTAAAGGGAAAAGGAATAAGGGAAACAAACAAACAAACAAGCAAAGGCTGCATGGAAGCACAGAGGGAGAGAAAATAAATTACTCTCTATTTTCCATTAACGAGTGATGTTCAGCCATGTCCCAGGAAGCAGAGCTTCAATATATGTAGCAGTTTTTTGGGAGGACGGATGTTCTCATAATGAGAGCACAAAACCCTCCCCGCGCCCCCCCCGGCCCCCGCCCTTCCCACCCAGTACACTGCTCTCAGTAGTTATGTGCTGGGTCTGGCTGGGCTGGAGCTAGCTTTCCCTGCAGCAGCCCCTCCAGTGCTGTGCTCTGCACTTGTAGCTAGAGCAGCAGTGGTATCACACTAATGTTTTGTCTATTGCTAAGTAGTTCTGGCACAGCACCAAGATTCTCTCCACCTGTTCCCCCACCCCAAGCCAGTAGGCCGGGGGTGGACAAGATGTGGGGAAGGGACATCACCAGGACAGCTGACCTAAAATGATCAAGGGATATTCCATACCATATCATGCCACACATGGGGAAAACAAACAAGCAAACAAGCTGGGAAAGGGGAAGGAGAAAGGTCTCTCATTATGAAGACATCTATCCTCGCAAACAACCGCTATGTGTATTGGGGTCCTGCTTCCCAAGACATGGCCAAACACCATTCATAGAGAATAATTGGTTTTTCTCTCTTTGCTTCTGTGTGACCTTTCCCTTTAATTAAATTATCCTTATCTCAACCCATGAGCCTTTTTCTTTCCCATCATACTTTCTTCCTTCCCCTCTTTCTCTCTGAGGAGAGGGAGTGAAAGCAGTTGTGGTGGAGTTCAGCTGTCCATCAGGGTGAAACCACCAGAAGTTAATGCCATGCTTTATACAGCATGAAATATATAACTAGCATAAGCACTGTTCTAAAAGAGACACCTTGCCAATACTACTTGCTGTCTACTACTGTCTACTAGCTACCTGACATCACAGCATACATACATCTGTTGAACTCTTAAGCACTGTTTTCCAGTCTGAACAGTCTACACAAAGGACGAAGATTAATGATCTGGTCCCCTGCTCTACGCAGGAGCAAGCCTCAAGACTTCATTTAATTTTTTATGAAAAAATAAAAAAAAAATAACTTTTTCACAGAATAAGAAAGTGTCTGCAAAGAGGAGAAATACTGTATCAGAATATGCATGTCTCAGAAGACAAAGGATTAAAGCAAGCTAACGAGGCTCTGACATTCACCCTCCTCTCTTCAGCCTTATTTCTGCGGTGAGGCAGGAGGTTGTCAGTAGGCCCACAGATATACTTCATAATGCAGAATCAGATTCATGCACCTTTTCTGTATTCCTTGCCTTTTCCCTTTGAGTATATAAAAAATTCTAGACCCTCAATATGCACACACAAACCCTTAATATTTACTCCATACATTACGCTGTACAATTCCATTTATATATTAACTTTTTCATTATTTGTCTTTGTATTTTTTTCCCTTAAATATTATTTAGATAGCCTGCAACATGAGAAAGGCATAATAGATTCAACATGATACATAAGACATTCTGTTGTATTCATCTTCTTCTGCATTGTCTTATTTACAGTATATTTCCATCAACGCCTTTAACATTTTTCTACAAGAAAATTTTTATTCCTCCTTGTTACCCATGTGACTTTAAATTGGGTTGTTTTGCAAATAAAAAGGGATTTAGCAGGGTGTGTTTTAGCAAGTAGAAATTAATGGGACTTGCTCACCTTTGTCTGCAACTGCCATTTCACTGAGATAGGTACACATGCATACACGTTCCCCATATGGGAATGGGTATTCTTCTCCTTAACATTTAGGAAACACTAACCTATAGTTTTGTTTCAAAGTTTCAGAAAAAATGAGCAATGTTATTAAATATATTTATTTCATATTTTAAATAATGTGCCTCTTATAATATGTATTAAATTTTGTATTTTCAGAGAAAATTAGAAACAGTGTTAAGAAAGCCTTGTTACTGAAACCCCCATCCAGAGCTAATTGTCTTGTAGAACACTTAATGAGTCGTTATTCATTAAGATGGTGAGTACAGGGAAGGCAGATGGCATGGTAATTTTATTGATTCTGTGATCCTACTGTAGCTTGCTGATTAAGTAGGATTGAATGCCAGTTAGTGTGGACAGAATTATATGAAGTTCTGTTTTGATTCACAGATATCAGAGAGTAACTTTCAGATAGCACTGTTGGAGAGGCCTACTGAACAGGAAAACTTGCTATCATCATTTATATTTGTAACGATAGAATATTGTATGCAGTCTTCTAGGATGCACATTCTACAACCCTTGAAAAAATCTTTCCTCTGAAATTGCTCTATTAATTACTATAATTTATTTAGTTCTTGATTTAAATTTGCAGGTTTTATTTTTCATGTATTAAATCAGATTTATCTCATTTAGTCATACAGAAGTTAGATGTCTTCTGTGGTTTAATAGAAAGAGAGAAACATACATACACATACACCTTCAGAGACCATTCAACTCACTGTCTTAATGGAAAAATACCTTTACTGGGTGCTCTACCACTTCTACCTGCTAGGGACATTTTGCCACATGAAAGTAAAGTATCAACATGTAAATAATTCACAAATTGCATCCCTTGATTCTGTATTATTTGAAGTGTTCTAGTTTTCTTATTTCTCTTTGTGCTTTAGAGTATTTACTGTCCTTCAGGAATGATGAAAACATGTATCATGGAGTTTTATAAACTTTTTCTACAACACCTTGATACCTCAAAGTGTGGGATTTAGCTGTCTTTAATAATAATGATGACATGACCACAGTTCTTTTAGCAGAATTTATCACACTACCAGTCTATTCTTTCTCTATTGCCCAGTGTATCCCTAGAGTTGTATTAAGACCTTCAAGGAGTTATTCTTGGTCTTGCCACTGCTGCTAATCCATCGGCACATTTTTCTATTAAGTAATTTTCACATTAAGTAATTTATATATTATCTTCTTGTTGCTCCTATATTTTTTGTCTAGCTTTTTGTTCAATACTCTTTGAGATGTATAATTTAGTTCTTTCTAGAGATCTGGTTGCAGCTGCTGTCATTATTAGATCTCTCTTGATATTAAGAAATGTTTAAGCTATTTAAAGCATGGGGTCAGACACTACAGCAAGAACAGATGATCTTTAGTTTCCAGTATATCATAAAACCTGCAGGACAAGTGCAATGTATATTGTAATCTTCCCACAAGTGGTTGATTTTTCTGCTATACACACACACAGATGCATGCATATTACTATACACAGATTATATAAGGAATCCATTTTTCATGAACCTCTGAATTTTGATCATATCTGATTGCTCAGGTGCAATGCCACCAATGAGACAACTGAAGAATGAGAAAACTATGTTCTATTTATCTAGCCATGACTGAGAAATTTACTTTTATTACTGTTAACATTCCTTTATATATTCCATTGTCTGTTCTAGTTTATAATTTTATTCTAATTTCTGCTTTAATCCAAGCAAAATTTCATTTAAAACCACTTCTTACTCTGGATAA
This sequence comes from Oxyura jamaicensis, assembly GCF_011077185.1. NCBI lineage: Eukaryota > Metazoa > Chordata > Aves > Anseriformes > Anatidae > Oxyura > Oxyura jamaicensis. Next base: position 28,394,988 of record NC_048898.1, on the reverse strand, counting down.
ATATAATTAAATTACTAGTATCCTCTTCAAAACACACACATACCAGAGTATATAAGGCCTTCCGTACCACGCCTAATGTCATACAATGGAAACATTAACTGCCTTTCCAGATTTTCAGGATGTTTAGCTGTATCAATTGTTCCATCTTTGAAAAATGTGATTTAGAATTAATACTGTTTCTTTTTTTCTTTTTTTTTTTTCAGGAAATTCATTTTTATCAATATTTTACCTGAATCTATATGACCAATCTCTAGAAGACTTATCTTGAACCACACATTAATCTTAAATATTTTAATTGCGTCAACCTAGTACTGATCTGTATCCTCATAGTATTAGCACTTACAACTAAACAATACAGAAGTCTTCTTCTGTAAAGTTCTGAGCATTTTGTGCAGGACATAGAGAACACTCAGATCTCCACTGGGACATATGGTCTCTCCTAGAGAAGTTTTTGCCTTTCATAGCCTTTGGCCAAAGCCCACCATCTGTAGTTTCAAGTTTTCTTCCAGCTGCTGATAAAGGTGAAGTATAGAACATATGCTGCAGAAACAGTAACCTTTACATTGGATTTTTTTAAAAAACATTCAGTGAGATGTTTTTCAGAAAAATATTTGTTAACGTAAACCTTGGAAACAAAAAAAATTCACTTTCGAGCAAACTAGGATGTTAAAAATGTATGGGTACACCTTTAATAACTTCAGAAGAGTGTAGACTAGTTATTTGTGGAAAACATTAACATTCCTGATTTTGAAGAAAATGTAATGCAGAACAATACAGACATTCTCTCTTTATATTTCAGACACACACATATAAGAAATGAAACACAGTCTCACACTGTGAACTGAGAATCAGTATTGTTGAAATATCATTCAAATAAATATGTTTGACACACTGTCAGTTTTATCCTAGAATGATCCTAATAAGCTTGAAAATGATTATATGCAAGTAATAGAAGCATCTAAAATTACTTGGAAAGACATAATTACTGAACATACTACTTCCACCCACCTAAGTATCATTGTTTTAACCTAGCTTAGGTCATAAGGGAAACCAACTGCATAGCAAACATATGTCTGCTGCACAAAACTTCCACATCATTTCAAATAACTTGGCACAGTTCACAGCATCTGCTCCCAGGAAGCCCAGGAAAGAAGCAGCAGGTAGTGCTGCAGGACAGGAATGAAGTGAATTAGTAGAGCTACAGGTATGCCAACAAACTTGCATAATAGCTTCTGCCTAGAGTATGCATGGTTACATACAGTGAAAACAGTCCATGAGTAACAAAATTCATTACACTTAAGAAAAATGATTATAGCAATGTAATCTAATGGTTGAATCAGCATGGTTGCATACCTCAAGCAGTCCTATTTGCTTTTGACCCTGAATGAAGTAGAAGTTGCAGAAGGGACTAGAAAACATTAGGTGTTTCTAAATATTAAATGTCTGACAAAGACTATAATAAGTAATAGAGGAATAGGATTGAAAATATATGCTGCAAAGTTGATGGAAGACCAAGTAATAAAATAGACGACATAATGCACTTTAAGAAGAGCTGTATTCTTTCATGTGTTGAGAAGCTTTGAAAATGACACATCTTTGCATTACTGAACCCAACTAATGTTTGAAATGCCTACTCCCTCCATGTCTCATGTGCAGCAAAGAACAGCAATTACTTTAAAAAACTGTAAATAGTAAACTGATTATGATATAACTAGTTAAGCACATTTTGCTACAGAAGAGCACATCAGGCAAGTTTGAAAACAACAGAAAAAGGCATATTAAGTTCCAGTTCAACAATTACTTTTAATTTCCTTCCATAATGTTTTTCCTTGTTGTAAGATTAAAAACACCTTTGTTTCTTTTTCATTTCCTTAAAACATGAACAGGGAATACTTTAAACATCCTTCCTCCTTCATTGCTGCCTTCAGAGCACTTACATTTATATACTTCTACCAGGAAACACATTTGTCAAAGTATCAGTAACACTTCCATTTTCATAGCACTTCCAGAAATGATATTCCAAGCCATAAATGACATTTTAAGAACAAAGTCCTCATCTCAGGACTCAGGGAAACACAAACAAACAACAATTAACAAACAAACAAACAACAGATAGTCATCTGGCCCAAAGGAGGAGAACACTCAGCTGAGCTTACTTCCAACAAAAGTGACCCAAGTCTGCCTTCATCATCATTACTCAATACTTTTTATCTTTTTAATAGATTTTTGAAGGTTAAAACAATAACTAACTTTTTGGCTCTTAATAATAAAAGTTAGTCCTAAATCATATTTTCTAGCTTATGAGTATTTTGGGCCCATATCACACATCTTATTGTTCATTACAAAGGTGTTCATTTTGGCAAACACTCCAGTGAACTCTGAAATAGTAAACTGCTCATCTGTGCAGTGCCAGATCATTGTCTAAATTTTCTTATCATGACCATCTTGTATCACATCATTATAGACAGTATTTAAAGGATTAAAAAAAATGAATTTATGTATCTGTTGTTTAGGAGGTATTTTATAAGAACGGCTGTAATGGTTAGTTACAACAATCTAGCATAGATGAGTTAAGGTAGATTACCATGAGAAGTATTTCCAGGTAATGCAAATGCTGCTTTAAAATGAGCTGGGATCATTTCCAATGTGAACACCTTCCTAATGAAGCAGGGATATTCAGTCAAAAATCCCAGGTTTCATCCAACATGCATTCTGGGAAATGTTAATATTTTAATTGAATCCTGGTCAGCACAGCATTGGGAATAATTTCTCTTGGTGCAGAGGGACTTAACTAGAAGTTAGTGCACTAAACACTAACTTGAAAAGAGAATAAGCATTGGTATTCCCTTTATAGCACCATTTACAGCAGCTGAACTGAAATTGTGGAAGTGGCTGCATATGAAAGTGTTTAGACCTGTGAAAAATCGGTACACAAACATATTATTTCAGTAAGCGCTGAAGTATGTCATTGCACATCAGCCGTGTTTGATCATTGGGCTTTTTATGTGCTATACCACATCAAATTCCAGATGAAAATTCCTCATTAAACATTGACCTGCATTAAACACCTTGACTGCGTAGCCCCTTGCATTCATAGACTGTGCCATTATTTTGCATCTGCTCAGTTGTCCAAGACTACATTGCATGAGGACAGAGATAATGCTCACCATCATGAGCCTTACCTGACTGACCCGGGGGTGGGACTCCTGATGATCCTCTTGGCAGACATAAAAACACCGTGAGGACAGCTGCTTTGTTTCCTGAACATGGCTCGATAGCAATTGGTTTAGGAGCACCCTGTAAAAGGAAGGCACTTATGTAAGGGTTTATAGGGCTTTCAGTTATATTTTTTTTTACTTGTACTTCTTTATTTTAAGGTTCATTGTAACAGCATGAAGATTTTTTTTCCCCAATTAGCTCTTTGCATTTAAGCAGATTGTCCTACTCATGTTCATCGACTTAAAAATGGGCTTTAACAGCCCACACTGCAAATCTAATCAAACAGAAAAAATGAAATGATCATAAAGACAACAAAATTATTCTTCTAATTTTATAGCTCACTAAATCTAGCAATTTCCACTTAGACTTAGAAAATCACAACATATTTTTGATACACACAATGGTGTGTATTCCATATTCTAAGAATCATAAGTACCAGTCTAAAGGAAATGTACTTCAGCAACCAGCTGTTACCTAGTCTTCCTGGTGTCAAAACTAGAAAACGAGTAGATAGATAGTGAGAGATTAAGATCCCTCTTAAGTTTCCCAGACCAATAAGTCTGCCTTCTATGTGTCTGTCTCGGTAAGCAAGTGATTTCTGTGAGGCAGGTTCTTTCTGAATGTTCTGCACACACAGAAAACAGGTGCAATGTTACTTTATTTAAATAAACTTACAACTCCCTTTGAATGTTGCCTGCATGATTATCATCTTACTTTGTCTCATATAAAACTATAATTACAATGCTTTTGCTGGTAGGAGGTATGTGCTTTTACTAAGCATCTCTCTCTTATTAGCTATATAGATCTTTTAATTTGCAGTTAGCTGACAACTGAATGGTTGCTGCCATATTGTTCTCAAGTTACCCAGACTGAGGATACTAGGAGCTAGAAGGAAGCAGTGCAACCTACAAAGCAATAGAATAAGTTTCTAATATGACAATTTACAATGTTTTCGTATGTGATGGTGCAGGGAAAGTTAACATCCCAGCCAGACCCAGTACATCATATTTACACGTTTCCATATCTTTTGCTCATTATGAGTCAGGCATTTCACTTTTAAGAGCTTAAATGTTTAGTCAACCCCTAGAGATATTTCTGAAAACATTAGGTCAAAATCAGAATAAGCATTTCTCTCTTTTTCTTGTTTGTAAATTTTTAGAATGTCTGTCATGTTCCAAGGCAAAATACCAGTTTGATGTTTTCATTCCAAATTCAAAGCCATAAAACTTTCCATTTACATGCAAAATGCAAAGTATATATAAAATGTCAACTGATTCAAATATATGAAGAAGAATGATAGTTTAGCCAAGTAAAATACAGTGAAATGCTAGATATAAAGAAAACAAAGGCGCTTCCATCATGTGAAGCAATTATCATTTTCTATTTTTCTACATCCAAGTAACCAACATTTATTACTGCTCAGTAGAGATAAGGAAATAGAGAATACTGCAATAAATTGAACAATAGATAAGTATACTTAATTTTACTACCTGGTCATATTTGAAGGGCATGTTTGTAGATTCATTTAAGGCGATAGCATTAAAATAACTTGGGCAAGAAGTGTCATCTAATTTAAATTGCTGAGACAGTGATTGACAACCTATATTCACTAAAAACTTACCAAATGATGACACTATAAATGTAAAACCCTGGAAGTTTCAGCTAACAACGATCACTTTTGATAAACAGCATAAGAAATGTTTATTAAACTGATTAAACTAAATCTGAGGCATTTAATTTAATTTTCTGTAATTCAGTGGCCTAATGTTGGCCAAAGAAACTGAAGAGGAAAATGGATTCTGCGTTTTTTTTTTTTTTTTTTTTTTTTTTTTAAGCTGATATGTACCCGTTGACTTCCATCAATCTATGATCAGCAAAACACCTAGACAGTCATTGTTGTGTGATATGACTCTATACCAAAAGAAATGCAGAAAGGGGGGTGAAAAGAGCCATACTGAAATTAAAAGCATTGATTGCACACACACAAAAGCAGTATCAGTGGATTATGGGAAAAGAAATGGTGTGGGAAAATTGTCTTATTAAGGTTTCTTTGACTTACATATGCTGAAGGGCAATGTAAAAAAAAAAAAAAATCTTCTGATCACAGCATTTAATATAGAAAAAGGTCTTGATGGGATCATTCAGATTAGCAGCTAGTTTGTGCCCTGGGCAGTTTAAATCTAAGCAGACAAGCATAGGCATAGGGTAATATAATACAACATACCAGTCCTGACAGCAGTCTGATCTGGTGTAAACCTCTCTGATAACTTCTCCTACTATTCTATGCTTTCATTCACTCCTATCTATTGCACTTTCAATCGTCAAAATAGGTGGCTTCCCAACTGCCCCAGCAGGTAGCACCCGCACCTCCCTGAGACATGCCTAGTTCCTAGTTCCCTCTTCCCAACCATCCAGACAGGGATGCAGCTCCATGCCAGTTAAGCTCAGCTCACCATCACCTTGTGCTTCCTACTTCACCTTGTAGTGTCCCTGAATCCTGAAAGAGCATTTGCTATTAAAAGAATTAGTGTTAGTACTACAAATAATGGAGCATTTAAGTCATCTCTCCCGATCTCTCACAAAAGCAAATAAAATAACATGATTCCTTTCTATTTATGCCTGTCAGTGTTCAAGAAGCATTTGGATAATGCCCTCAATAACATGCTTTAACTTCTGGTTAGCCCTGAAGTGGTCAGGCAGTTGGACTATATACAACATCTTTGAAGGTCCCTTCCAACTGAACTATTCTGTACTATCCTATTTAAAAAGGCAGACAAAAATTACAATATAAAATGAAGATTTCATTGAAATACATTATACACAGATGTAGCATTGAAAGGAACAAATTTATCATTGTATCTTTTAATTTGATGAAAATTGTTGAATTATATATCAAATTGATATTTTATATTGCTGTGCAATATATAACCTTTCATTAACAGGTCCTGTCATTTTCTGTTTGAAGATTATACTAATACTTTTCTAAAGACAATTGGAGGAAACTTTCTGATAAATATTTTTTCAGAGGACCTCATCCAACAATCACATACAGTAGGAATTTTCTATTTGTGCTTAAAAATTGGGATTCTTTATGGAACATTATGATGGAAAAAATGAGATGTATAATCATACCTCACATCATTTAGATTTGCTAGCAAAAAGCCAGAGAAGCATAGAGGAAATGATAATAATTTAGATTCTCCGAGGTTTGTCAGTTGTTTAAAGATAAATACATAACCATGAATCAAAGTTATTTCCTAGTGACATAACATGTTCTCTGAAATGTACCATTTATCATGCATTTTCCACTTTTTTTTTTTTTTTTTTTTTTTTTTGGAAGAGATAAGGCACACGTTTGTTTGCCCAAAGCACTTAGCTACCATGATTTACTTACTAGAATTATCTTCTTTTTTCCCCCTGCACAAAGAAAAAGTGACTTTTGCTTTTGCCAAAAAGCACAAATGACAATCACGGAGTTAATAAAACTTTATCAGTAGAATGCAGAATAAACCAATACTTGTCTTATTAAACACCACTTTGCTTTTATATCCCCTTTCTTACACACAAGTGATGGAAACAGGTACATAAGTGGGAAGGTGAAAAGGAAGGGGAAGAAACCCAGAAAAGGATAAAAGGGTCAAAGAGTATATATTATTATAATTATTGCTATTATAATTATAATTATTGCTATTATAATTATTGCTAGCGACAAGAAAAGACAATAAAAAAGGGAAGAAAATAGGGAATAAAACTGAGAGTAAATAAGAATACAATTTAAATTTCTACTTAATTATTTAGTCAGAGAACCAAGTGTCAGAAGAATTTTGCCCAGGGTCCACCATTTTTATCAGAGAAAAATTTCTCCACTCTTCAGATTTGTTTCAGACAATCTAGCTAAAGTCCAGCAGCCTGGGTGAGGTTGTGAGGAATTAACAAGCGTTGGGAAGATTCTTTGCTCACCCCGATCTGTTTCTAGAAGAAAGAATATTTCTGTTTAGCATTCTAAGTTAGGTGCATCCAATTTTTAAAAGTGTGTTATTATACCATAAGACAAATCACGTAAAACTAAATGGCTCCAATCTCATGCCAAAAAAGCAATTAGAAAATTGAATCAAGGAATTAAGGATTAATGTGAGCATGTTACACCTGTCAGCAGTAATAAGTATTTTGACAAGAACAGAATAAAGTTTGACAATGTGCACAAATACAGATCTGATATATAAATCAAGAATTAAAATATAAACAACTATGCATTAATCACTTCAATGTTTTCTAACTAAAATGGTTTTAGTACTACTTGCAAGAATTCGCTATAAATGAAATTTCATCTCTTCTTTTTAAAAAAGAGATTGACTTACTCTTTTTGTTTTAGTAATAAATGATGATGATTTAAACTTAGTTTTTAATCATATTATTAATGCAGAATTAGTCAGGTGAATTCCATATAAACTAGGCTTGATGGCTTGGCAAATAAGCAATCTTGTTATGACAGGATTAACACCAGACTTTGAAAAAAAAGGACCTTTTCTGGACCTCAATGTTCAAGACTTCAGAGGGGAGAAAAGAAAACAGAAAACAAAAGATTGTCTTCTGAAGAGGTAAGGAATGTAGAAAAGAAGGAAAGGTGTAATTCATACAGTTACATTACAAGTATGCACATCTTCCTTTCCTCTTACTTTCAGGTTCTTTTCCTGAATTCTTTGGTTATTTTCTCACTTTCTTGATTTATTTGTGATTAAAAAGTCTCAAATTCTGAAAGAACTTGAATATTTAAGCTGGATTTTGACTAAATTTAGGTACCCACATGCAAAATCAAGAGCCTTAAAACCCTGTAAATATCTTAGTTTCACTATTAACATTTTCCCAATAGTGGAAACTCTCCTTCACCTGCCCAGGCACACCCTCATCTCTCTTACACCTACTCAGGATACACTGGCATTCCTGCAGCTCTCCTAGATGTAGAGCTTGAGCTGTTTGGTAAAACACATTTATCAAATGAGGCTTCACAATACACTTGTGGCCACTTTCGTTTAAAACACACAGTCGAAGGCAGAGGTGGCTCTGTTCTTCACAGAAGAACGTGTTCTTCACGTTCCCCTGGTTTTCCTGTTCTGCGTTTAGTAAATGTTTGTTTGAGGTAAAATACTCCATGCTATAGTTAAAGATAGAGAGCAAAATTCTGTGATTGCTCTGACTTTTTTCAGTGGAGTAAAGGTAGACTTTTGAGCAGTGCAGAAGAGGAAAAGAAAATTGATCCTCTCAAGTTCATGGAATTGCATCGATGTTACTTGTTTGGGGCTTTTGTTGGAGAAACTCCAAATATTGCTAGCACAGCTATCCCGCCAAGAGGAGACAGGCGACTCTCAGCAGCAGCCAACCCCCCTCCTGAGTCCCCACCTGACTTTCCCAATGTTTATTTGCCAAGAGAAGCAAAACCAATGGTACTGGAGAGTACCATTGATGAGAAAGGAATAAGGAGATGGTGTCTACTCCTTCCAGCAGCACCTTACTGCTTTAACAGCTCCTGCTGCTGCCCTGAGGCACCTGGCACACCTGAAATAAGGCAACGCTTCAGATAGACTGTAATCAGTACCTGTGTTTCCTTTGACTGTCAGTGTTACACTGCATTGCTATTCTAAATATTGGATATGCATGAACTAACAGTCATCAAAATTCTTCTGAGTATGAGCTCAGCCACCCAAAATTTTTGACAATTTCCTCCACAGATTTATGTAAGGAGTAATCACAGAATCACAGAATAGTTTGGGTTGGACTAAAGACAGTCTAGTTCCCACCCCCTTGCTATGGGGCAGGGATACTTCCCACCAGACCAGGCTGCCCAGAGCCCCATCCAGCCTCACCTTGAACACTTACAGGGAGGGGGCAGCCAGAGCTTCTCTGGGCAGCTTGTTCCAGTGTCCTCATAGTGAAGAATTGTTTCCTAATATCTAATCTAAATCTACCCTCTTTTTGTTTAAAACTGTTACCTCTTGTCCTGTCACTATACTTAATGAGCCTTAATGACTGCAACAGAAAAAAAAATAAAATAAAAATGCTTTCACCAAACACTGTTTATGTTCCAGCAGATATACCTTTATAGCTTTTAGGAAATACTGCAACGGAATCAATCAGCAAAGTCACAACTCTGGCCAGCATAGGAAGCGCCAGTTCTTCATATGACCCTAGGGTTCTACTGAAATTATAAGCATTCACTAAAGATTTTTACTTCATCCATCCCATAGAGTTCCTTTCACAATTAGCGAATGGAAAGCTTTAACTCAGCTTAACCTGCAAGAATGGCCCAGAGCCTAAGAGTTGTCAACACTTTGTGGTTCTGCACTGCAGAGTCTTTTGCTGGAGGATCTCTTAATGATTTATAATTCTAGTTAATGAGGTCTCACCCAGGTGAGGTGCGTATCCACTTTACCTAGAGCAGTAAAAGCTGAAAAGCATGGATTTGACTATCTTAAAATTCTTCCACCTATACTGGAGAACACTTAAGGCAACTGCCTTGTTTCTGCAAGTCACCCAGCCAGCACTGATTTCCTGGGAGGAGTCTAACAGCTTTCCTTGACCTTCAGGAGGAGCTAGTTTCCTCTGAAAATTTCTATAGCAGCTGATGGAGCTAAGACCAATAAGCTAATGTAAAGAAACAAGACAAATATTGTTACACTAACATTTTTTACAGATTTTTTTTTTCTTTACAATGAATTATCTTTTCAAACCAATTTTGCACCATTCTTTTAGCAGAACATAAAACTCAGTTAATTTCCTCACTTCAAAATAGCCATGGAAATCTTAAACATATTGGTGTATTACTTTCCACAAGAAAAACACTGGGAATTAGAAATAAAAAGAACACAGCATGATTTACCAAGCTGTGATTATGGCAGCAGTGATCAAAACGCATTGTTATCCTTCAGGTTATAGTTTTACCTCTCTGTCGTAACGATACCAATATGTACTAATGGGCTGCATTCTTTTTGCAGTCTTCTGATTAGAATGGTTGTCAGTTATCAAAGGTTATGTACTGATGTTGAATTTATGTATCAATTTGAAAGTGTTTTTTACCCAGAAGAGCTGCATTTCTATTATATGAACCATATTTATTTGCAAAAAAAAAAAAAAGTGTTATTTATTTGCAACAAAATTATTCTGTCTCAGTTCACCTAATAAGAGACTTCATTTCCAAAGCTAATGTTGTTCAAGATAGCACTTCATTAGCAAGAGAGTTATGAATTAAGACTAAGCTACAAGGAACACCTGCATTTCAATGGGGTTTCCAGAAAGAACTCCAAGGCAGGTTTCCTATTAAAGCTTGCATCCATTTGCCTAGAGGTGTTTTTGTTTGTTTGTTTCCCTGAATTGTGACATTAATGTGAACCATCCGGCAATTTTCTTGACTTTCACAACTGGTTGAATGGAATGCAAAACACAAGTTAAATCAAAACATCAGATGGCTGTAAGGCACGTTGCGTTTCATTTCTTTTCAGTGTGTTCATGTATACAGTTTCCTATCTTTTCATACTGTTAAATAAACTTGGGTTTACTTTATTGTTATATCTTGCCCACTCATAAGAGCAATTTCAGGTTAATCTGCAAAATATTGGACTTAACTTCCAGCGGACGGTGTGCGTAGCAATTGTACTGGATTACTGCCAGAGGAATCCCCAAGAGCCTCCAGAACATTCTCCTATTAAGCTGTCTGAGTCTGATTAAAGGTTGGCAATGCTAGTGTCCAGTTTGTGAAAAGAAATTTATCTTGGCAGCAGCTATCTAGATCCTGTTGGGAAAAACATCTGAGACCCTATGTCTGTGGCATATACCAAGCATCATGTATCCTCAGATACTTTCCTGTAAATTCTTCTTCCTACTGCCATTTCAAATTCTGTAAGTCAAAGTGGTGCTGTGCAGTGAAGTGATGCTAATGGGCATTTGTTTCCCAGATGGGTATATCTGTTGGATCTCCAAGGATTAGAAACAAGAAGTGGAAAATTTCATTATTCCTTCACAATTCAGCCTTAAAGGCTCATGTCTATGAAAACTTACATTTTTACTGCTGACAAATCACTGACAGCCCATCACTGTTAGAACTTTGGCTGATCAATTAAAACCAGATTCTTGCTGCTGTGCATCTCGGTGAGTTACTTTACCACTGATTGCCTGCGCGAGGAAGACATGGTCCCTCTGTAACCACTACTGCCTTTGCAGGGTGTGAAGGATGAAGCATCAGGTGCAGTTTAAATTCTGCCTAACTTGCAGGCTAACAAGGGTGGCTGTAGTGGCTGGCGTCAGGGGAATTCTGAGCTCAGGATAAGTACAGTGCAGGTTAGTTTCTTTGGGAGCAAAAGCAAACTGAGTCAGCTGCAGATTTCTAAAATGTACATTAGGCAGAAAAACTTGGGCCGTCCTTTACTTGGGACAGGTCATAAAACTTCAATCTGTCATTGCTACAATGACTCTAGGAGAGAATTGAAAAGTTCTGACTAGAAGGTGCCTGTGCAGCATTCTAGAATCAGTAAAAATATGGTTTAATTATTAATTAGGAGATCTATACCAGACTTGAGAGGTTAGAAAAGGCAAGTATCCTCAAATTATTGTGCTGTATTTTGCATTTCTTGCAAAGAAAATATAGTACACCATATGTCGTCTGTAATATACCCTTAGTGAAATTTTCTTCCACAATGTCTTTTAAGGTTCCTTTGTAACCTCCTGGCCTCCTGGCTACATGCAGGATGCTTAGTGAATGATAAATTAAAACATTTATACCTGGAATCATAATAATAATAATAAAAAGGACTAAATCAAGACACATTGTGAAAGCTAGTTGTCAGCGGAAAGGATTAAAGTGCAAACTTGGCAATATTCTTAATGCAAGAAAAAAATGCTAATAGCACCAGAATAACAAATGACTTTCTATCCTGACAACTTACACAGATCACAGCCTACAGAACATATGGAAGACATGAACTGAATGCCTCAAAGCATGACATAGCATTTCTTTTGATTGTCCTATAAAATGTGTTCTTTTTAAATGCCAAAACATTCTGAAGCAACTTACCCCACGGTTTAAGATTTGTAAGCACATGGAAGTTTTTGTGACACATGACCACGTGTTGGATATTGTGCATCAGATCATAGCTGCTCCAGCAGCAGGAAGAAGAAACAATCAGACTTTTCTGCCCCAAGGAAAAATTACATGATGGGAGCAAAAGGGAACGTAGTTTTGCTCTAACATTCAGTAGTAGCAGCATGTGTTGAAATGCTGCTTCTTTTAATGAATACATTTTAACGTTCATCACCAGAGGTGAAAAGGGAGAGGGCAGCCTGGCAGGATCATGATAGCACAGCCAGACCTTTGTAAAGATGTTGCAAGATGTGTCTCTCACTTTCCTCTCTCGAGGACCTCCTGCTCTGGCCCATTCACCAATTTGAAAGCATGACTGGGCACAGTTTTACACTTGAATCTTATGAATTCAAGATTCATCTCGATGATCTTGAGGTCTCTTCCAACCTAGAAATTCTGTGATTCTGTGATTCTGTAATTAATTAAAATCTCAAATACCTATGAGGTAATTCTCAGCTGTCTAAATCAGTACAGCACACAAATAATAGTAGAACTGTGTTGATTTATACCAACTACAAATCTGACACTACTTTATTATTTTATTGATAGTTTCTTTAAAAAAATCCTGCAATGAACTCAAACTCAGGTATTATCACTTAATGATATTTTCCAAGATGGCTTCCCATCAAGAATGTTAACACCTACACTGGTCACAAACATATTAGAAACTCCACTGAAAAAGAACAAGAAAAGAAACTTTTCCTTAAAGAATCTAATCTGACAAATAATTAGACACATGAGAATTGGTGTTTGGTGAAGCTGTTGCGTTAAAACAAACAGGATTATTCGCATGAATGAAACTGCTTATGCACATCACTTATATTGGCTTAACATGATAACACGGAATTTTATATTTTTTATTTTTTTAAAAAGAGGTATTTTTTTAAAAATAAGAAAAAAATCTTCCTTTAAAATATTACAAGATCTACATCATTTTTACTAAGCCAGAAATGATCTACTGCATAAAGGATTTGCTGAAGTTGGATTTCCTCAGTCACACTTACTTGACTTATGTAGAAAGTGTCACTTTTTTTTTTACTTTTTTTTTTTTTTTTTTTTTAGAAAATGCCATATTCCAAAGCATGCTTAGACCCTTGAGCACTACTAACTGAAAATGAGCACCTTGATTATGTTTCCATAGTCCTGTTCTACTTGTACTTCTGTTCCATTTGTGTTTCCTATGACACAGCAGGGAACTTCTCATTACTTTTCATTACTTTATATTTTTATTATTTTCTTCAGTAGGTTGCTATAGAGTCGCCACCAACAAAAACAACTGAATTCTATATACTCCAGTCTTAAAGCATAAAAGTACAGAAAAACCTGTTTTTTTGTTTCTGGTAACGTTCTTGCCTGAAAGTTTACGTTGTAAAGCCCACGAGTTCCCAGAAATGGTACACATTTTTTTTTTTTTTCCAAAAGACATACCATCTTCACAGTAATTTGACCATCTTTTTTTAAGGACTTTCCTTGAAAATTTCACAGATTTTTTTTTTTTTTTAATTTTTTTAACTTTTCATTGGATTTTGATTCAAATCCTTGCATTATATATATATATAAATATATATATATATATTTCTAACCAAATGGTTCATTTTACCCTAGTTTTGTATAGGTTTTAACCTGCTGCCAAAAGTTAAACAGAGGAATGCTCATCCTGTACTTCTGTCAACAGAATGGAACAAGTTTACTTTTTGCTATATGTAAGCTCTGATTTAGTTTAGCGGTGACTACTATTAGGCTAGTCATGCATTTCATCATTATTTCTAATTCATCTTCCCTTTTCCCTCCCCTTCACAACACTTTCCCCAGTTTATGGTGCTCTTTCCATGAAAATAAATGTGCCATATCAAATGTCACTGGCTAATACAATAAGCAGAAGGAGCAGGATCTTATTTACTTAAACAACAGCTGAGATTTGAGATCAGTCATCAAGCAGATGTTATTTCTGAAGTTGAAAGTGTTCACGATTATTGTTACTATAGAAACCAAGCTTTGTAAAATATTCCAAACAAACACTTCTTTATTAGCTAGCAATGTGACTACTGTGCTCTGCATTACACTGCATCCCACGGTAAGTTATCAACTGCACGTATTTTCTTTCTGGTTATTTGCTTTCAATAGTGACTACAAGACAGAATTTCTATAGGTCTTACAAGATACTGTATCACAATACCAGTCATCCATAAAATGACACACACTGTACTCATTCAACGCTAAACTCCAGCCTGTTTCATTTCCCCCTTCCTGTGGGCAGCCACTCAAATCAGTGCTTCCCTCTTTAGCAGCAGTGAAAAACAGGAACCCACTGCTAATTCCTGCGGTTAGATCAGCAGCACAAAACCGGCAGTGGTTGCTAAATGCCAGTCCCAGCCTCTTTAGCAATTAAACCCTTCTTCGTAGACTTTGTGAAGCCTGCATCACTCAAAAAGCATCTTTCAGTGGCTAGTTATGGTATCATAACCAGCAGTTTCAGACTTAATGCTTTATTTGCTAACCATACTAGAAGAATGAAAATCTGAATCTTGGATCCAGCATAGCCAGGGGGACTCCAGCAGTGCTGGATCCCTCACCCCATCCCCAAGGACAGGTCACAAACACCACTGCCAGGTGACTCAGAAACGCCACAGTCTGTGCCCATAGCAAGGGGCACATTAGACCTATTAGACCAACCTCCATTGAAACCACCTCTCTTCTGCTACAATTAAATACCTACAATCTACCAGATTCAGATCACAAGGTAAACTTCAAATAGAAGTTCAGCAGGTCGAAGCTGGCTTGTTGTTACACCATGTGGAAAGGAAAACTGTAGTTAAGGCTACCCAAGCAAATTAGAAGAAATTTAATTACAGAATATATGCATCTTATTGGGATTAGGAAATAGTCCTCTGACATGTTGCTGTTTCAGAGAAATCCTTAGAAAGGATAAAGTGCTATTAATATTAATGTTTCAAAGTATAGAGATATTAAACTGATATCAACTTCTGATTATTGTATTTTATATTTTTTATATTCTGATTATTATAATTGAAATTCCAAAGCTGTTTTGATTTTGAACCTATTGTCATGTGTTCATAACTTCCTTCAACTTTCTACATTGTGTTTAGGTTCAAATAGGACAATTTCGCTCAGTCTTTCAGAAACTTCTCAGCTATCTTTGAGATGTGGGACAATTAACATTTTCTTTTAATACCAGTTCTATCCAAGGCTTAAATTTTAAAACTTGGCCCTGACTCAGGTAACATCAAGGATTCCTCCTTTTCATTACTGCAAAACTAAACTGTTTTAAAATGAAGTGATACAATCAGAATTAGATTTCCATAAAATATACAGAAGTATGGAAATTTGCATGCCACTGGTAATCTATTTTAACACACAATACTGCTGCAGTGAGGGAAGTATTAAGCACAACTAAGAAGTCAGATTAAAAAGTTTAATTGCGATGTGCTGTCTGCACCTGTATGATGAAGATAGTAAAAAAAATAACCCCTAAGTCATTTTAGGTGTGAGGAAGGTGTGGCAAAGGATGTTTTGGAAATAGATCACAAAGAAGGAGCACTGCAGGCATGTTTTATGAAGACAGAGTTACTATTTAGAAGTCATCGTGTGGGACTGAATGCAAAGAATGCAAATAAGGGTTGGCAAATGCTCCAATCAACATCCAACAAGAAAAGTGCTGTAGGTAAGTGCTCTAGTTACAAGTAGGTTGAAGTTTCAGAGAACATAGAAGCTATCTTTTAAATGCTGTCTTTTAAGCTGTCTTTAAATACACCAAGAACATCTTAAATGATTCTATATGTCTGTGATGTAGTTTATGTTTTCTCCATGGAGGAAAAGCTACCAAGCTTTTAGCTACATAGGATTAACACGGGCAAAGAAAGCAGGCTACATAAGATTAACGTGGGCCCTCTAGATAGAGACACTCAAGGGATTACAGTAGCTAGCAACACATTTGACAAATTCCTCCTTCCCAGTTTAAATAAGCAAGTTGCCATTGACAGCCATATTGATTAAGGGCAACCTTGAGTATGAGCCTAAAGCAAGCCAAACCCATCCCCTTCACATGTACAAATTCAGCTTTTCTAAAGTTTGTTATGTTGTTGTTGTTGTTGTTGTTGTTGTTGTTGTTTCCTACTTTTCTTCTTTTTTGCTCAGTGTTCCACGTGGAGAGGACATACAATGTAAATAAAACAAAATAATTGCATTCACACATGTATGAAGACATACTACGCACACAAATACTTATTATTTCCAGATGTCCTGTATCTCTGGAATGCTATGTTGAAGTAAAAAACAAAAGCTCAACCGAAATTTTATCAAAAACCTTAAAAATGAAATGCACTTGAAAATCTCTTCAAACAAAGCAATGTCACATAATTCCCAAAATGTCTACTGAAATGAGTTGCAATAAAAGGTTCTAGAGCCCTCAATATCTTTAAGGATTTCATAAATGTCTTTTAGTTCTCTTAGATAATAAATTGCCAGAATAGTTTTTACTCTTTCCAGTTCCCTTGTCTCTGATTGTTCTGCTGTGACATTTCTGGATGACTTCCAGTTCCGACTGTTGTAAAGTCCTTGTTTTTGCAGAATCACCTAGTGTTGAAATTTGCAATTCCAAACACTTTTTTTTTTTTTTTTCCCTTTTTTTTGTCTGTTTATCAGCTAACACTCTTTGCTCAAGTAATCTTTGCCCTTCACATTCCAATTGGCTTTGTCCTTGTTCAGACTTCTATGAATTTACCACAAGTAATGTAACTTGAAATGTAGATGAATTTCTTCATTTATGAAAAATATTACCTTTGTGTAACTTTCAGTTATAGTAAGTATCTGAACATATATTTAATGACAAACTTAATTTGGGTATTAACATTTCACCATTTGATCTTTATATTATTGAGTTTTAGCTTTACATTTTTGTTATATATTTAAAACATTTTTTCATGTCCATATTAAATGCCTCTTTGTATGGCTGTAATTTTCCTCCAGTTTGTCTGGTTTTGGTCATTAGAGAGTTTCCTAATTTTCAGCGAACTGCTGAGCAAGCTGAAGATGTTAATTGGATATATCACTATTTTTTCTTGTAAGAGTTTCTTATTAATGACTGCTCTTGTAGATGATATACATTTTAATCAATTTGCATCTGTCCTTTTGAAAGATTCAGTTAGGTCCCTAATTAAACATCTGTAAACAAACCGTTGTTCAGCGGTGGTTCAGCCATTTATTGTGAGCTAGCAAAGGCTAGCAAGGGCCTTCTGCTACCACTCTGCCCTGCTGTAAATATTTGACTTCTCTCAATATTCAGAAAGTAATTGGAAAAAGACAAGTGACTCACAATCCAGACTGTAGATCACTGGATTCTCTCTAATTGAGTCAATGACATTGCTATTATGAGAAAACATCAAAAATTGCAGGTGTCTGTTGCTCCCATGAAGTGTCTGGTTCTTCAGCAATTCTAAGTCATGTATTCATTCCATAGCTATAATAAGCGAGGATAATGAAGATCATACATTTCTATGATGAAAGTAATAGTGAAACAGTCTTTATAAATAAAATTACTTCCTCAGATAAATATATATTTTTTTCCTTTTACAAATAAAGGCACATAATATTGTTTCCAACGCTGCTCTCTACTTAACTCTATACTCTAGCACTTTCTGTACCCTGTAGTGTCCCCAGGAGTTTCTGAACAGCTTCAAACAGGGTAACAAACTTCCTTAATATATCTTGTCTCTCACCACCTCCTGGAGAGCGTGTTCATATGTGCACGCTCATTGGAGTGTGTCGATGCAATGAGGGTAAATGAGGGTATCTTTATTATTATTATTATTATTATAACATGTGCAGCACTGTATATTTAATGCACTGTATATTTACCTATATATGCCATTCCCAGTATGCTGTTATGGCCCAAATACACTCCCAAAGACTTGATGCAGTCTCTAACTCTTTTCTTATGGGCTACTCACACCCATGACAAAGATACAGAGACTAAGTTATTATCCGTACTTAAAAGCAATTTCTAGCACAAAAGGAAACCATCTTCTCTGTTCTTACAAGCGGATAACTTACTGATGTGTGTCAGTAGGCATTACTCATTTTTACCACACAGGAGAAGATCAAAGGTGCCCCTCAATCATGCAGGAGGGATTATGGCTACTCTGAGGCAATTCCACTTCTAGCATCACACCTTTTTTTTTTTTTTTTTTTTTAATCTTTACACATTTTGTTCAGTACCTTAATATAGCTATTGAAAATTACAGGTGCTACCTCCATTCCTGTTAATTCACAACAAAGATTTTGTGTGATAATCACAAACACTGGACCATCTGCACAAAATATGTATGTGGAACAGACTGCTTTTACATAGCATGTCATGTGAGCAGAAAACATAACAGAATCCATGTAACTTGGCATATATTAGAGGATTCACATTTTTATTTAGTGATATTTTGGTGACAATATTTTATGCTTTCCACCAAAATTTCAGCAAGGGATCATTGTGACTCTTATAGTTCAAGTACTTTACTTGGTCTTTAATTCTCTGATTGTTAGAATTGTTTTCTGGACAGCACTTGTATGTAATTAGATCCCTACTACATAGTCATTAGGGGCTGAGAAGGATCATTAGGAGTTGAAAAGAAAATAAAGAAATGAAATGAACTTGTTAATCACCAAGTTTAAAAAAAAAAAGAAAAGCTACAAAAGGGGAAAGCAGAGCCATCAATCAGAAATCTACCCTGAGGAATTTCATCCTCCTTATTCTGCAGTTCTACTTTTCTCTGAGTCAGTGATCTCCCTCAAAATCCAGTTTTGTTATAGCACATCCATTTCACATTGATTGCAACAGATTGTATAACATTTTCTCTTTGCAGTTTTCCAGATTCTTTTGAAAGAAATGCATCCAATCATTTAAATACTCGTTACCAGGATTTTTAGATATGCCACATACCTCTTTCTTTTCTTTCAATTATTATATGCATCCAACAGATTTATGTTCTGCTATACAATGCCATCATACCATGTTGCATCATATATAATCCATTGCACATTTCCATTCACCTGTTCCACACTTAAAAGAAAAAAAAATCAACACTCTTTGGAGATCTAGTTTGTCTCCGAATATCTAAATGTGCCAAGACACTTTCATGTTCTTAAGACTCAGAATTCACGTAAAAGCTATAATATATATGTGTGGTATTTTATTAGCATCAGTGCAAACTTTTGGGCCTGCTATCTCATGATTTTAGGAACTAGAATATAAAGGTTTAGATAACCTAAACTTCAAGGTTCATAGCTTTTCACTGAGATACATTGCATCTGCTTCAGGGCATCAAATTTAGACTGATACAAATGAAGGAATTTGGCTTCATAATATAAGAGTACAAGAACTTAACCAATATCAGAGTTTTTAATTTCTTTTTTCTTTTTTTTTTTTTTCCTCCTGTGAAACGTGGCATATGCATAATGTATGGCAACGTGATCCACAGAGCTTTTATTGATGGTTGTTTGGTGTGATCTACACAACTCACATATTGCTCATTTATGAGTAATGCTGTCCTCCCAAACTCTTGCTTACAGACATATAAAAGATGAAAACATTCAATGAATATCACTTTAGGAAGGCCATATTATTCTTGAATGTCAGGGCTTATGCAAGTGACGCTGAAGAAGGCATAATACTGACATCACCAATTACACACTAAATACATTATGCATTTTGGAAAAGAAGTAATTTAGAAAACATGAAAATCTTCCTCTCATACCAGTTTTTGCATACTTCAGATCTAAAACCAATTCTTTAGCTTTCATCAATTCAACTGCAAAGTCCTGAAAAATAGAAAACTGTACTGTAAAATTTTCTGACTTTATAATTCCATCCAGCAAGGACTGTTTTTACTATCTGATTTGCATTTAAGAAATAAGAGATTTTTATAGCCTATATTTCTAGCCCCCTCTCTTCCCCCCCTAAGCATTGGGTCAATTCCAGAGAAGCTGTGGATGCCCCATCCCTGGCATGTGTTCAAGACCAGGCTGGATGGGTCTTTGAGCAACCTGGTCTGGTGGGAGGTGTCCCTGCCTATGACAGGCAGGTTGGATCTGGACAGTCTATAAGGTCACTTCCAATCCAAACTGTCTATGACCCTACGAATATCCATCACCATCAGTGACTGCTACATTTAACAATTAGGACATAAACCTGCAATGCTCATTTGTTTATTTATTTTGAGAATTAAGGCTAAAGAATGATATAAAAATATCATTAGCTTAATTCCTTTAAAAAAAAAAAAATCATTCCTTGAAAAAAAAAAATCCATATCCAAAAAAATATATCCAATATTTAATATCCCAAATATTAAAAATCTGTATTATACTATCTCCAAAAGCAATATTTTCTTATTTTAATTGAATGTAATTGAAGGATAGGAATCTAATTATATATTCAATAGTTAAGTATTTTCTTTATTATTTTAAATTATTATCAGTAATAAATCAAATAATCAAATAAATCAAATAAACAAGTGCTTTCAGTATATTAAATATGAAATATTTTTTTAAAATGTTGATTCATAAAGTCTATAAGGTATCTATAGGTCTAAATTTCTCCACAGGATATGGTTTGTAAATCTTTATGATGTATATTTTAGTCTTGATTATGAATAATTTAAAATCAAAGAGTTGGCAGCTATCTCTAAAAACTACAGCCACGCAATTCGTATTTGGACATAGTGGTCAGGTCTGAGACTGAGAAAACAGAATGAACTGATGCAGCTAATTACTGCATCATTCCAGTTTCCCAAATTGAAAAAAAATGATTGAACTTTATCTACCATGCTGCACAGAAGACTACTCAACCACTTGATATTTTACCAGCATGGCAGCCTACAAGAAAACAGTGACTTGCCTTCATTTATCTGGTATGATCTTGCCTTCATTTATCACGTATGATTCACACATTATTTTCCTCAGAAATTCAGAAAGTAACTTTCTGTCTTGTATTATGAAAATGATATTCTCAGGTCTGAGACAACTCAAAATAAAAAAATAAATGGCATTTCAAGCACTTCCTCCACAGCCCCAACCAGGAAATGTGATTTTCACTGGAGTGCAAAGGAAGACAAATGCCTGATTGATGTTAGTTTAATAGAAAAATAGCCACATGATAAAAACTAAATCAAATGGCATAAAAGCAAAGTTATTCACAAAAGGAATAAAAGTCAATAGCAAACACATAATGTGCATTTAGATTGGTTCAAAATATTTTCAGTTCTATAAACTTTAGAGAACACCTCGGGGGTTCATTTTTCAATCTTCACCTGGTCTGTTGATTAATGATATGAACAAGCCCTTGATGAAGCATTTTCCAGGTTTGAGACATGCCTGTTACACTGTTTTTGGCAACTCTTCAGAAAGATGTGAAGGCATGAAAGTGCATGATGGTATTATTTTAGTTAAGTCTGGTTTAATATTACAAAATGCTGAAAGAGATTTCTCATTGCATGTAGACTTCCTGCCTCTATATTCAGTCTTCCATTGGTACCTACTGCAGTAAAAATCAGACAGCTTGTCTTCCAATTAGTTAATTTTAATGTGCAAGGATATAATCACAAACATGTACTGCAGCTAGTAAAACAGGAATTACAAAAATAATAATAATAATAATAAAAAAAAACTGACAAAGAATTCTTTGCCTTGAGAATGGATTAAGAGATTAAGAGAGAAGATAGAGTCAAGACCAAATGATTATATGAGCACTGCTTCCAGGAATGTGAGAATATGGGTAACAGCCCCTGCTTTGCTTGTTTATAAACAAGGAATTGAATTTGTCTCCCCCACAGCCTAGGTACCTGCCATACCACCTTATGATGGTCAGACATTTACTGTTGATTAATATTTAATTCATTCATTCCAAGCGGATAGACCAAATACAAGATACTAATTTACAGCACACTAGCTGAGGCACTTACATAGGGAACTGGAAGATTACTGCTTAAAAGGATGAGATGATCTACCATGGTTCCCTGGTGCCTCAGACCTCATCAGAATTTCGATATGTAAGCTACAAAATGTCCTTGCCCAGGTTTCTGTGCTGCTTTACTTGGAAGGAACATCTACTCACTGAGTTTCTCCCATCTGGGCCACAAGCCATTCTGAAGCATCTCATCCCCATCTAAATCTCACCCAGTTGTCTGATTTGTTAAAAATGTACTTTACACCAAAAATGGATGCATTATGCCTTTTGCACAACAATCTTCGAGCTAAAGTATGCATCTAAGATGTGCAAATCCTGGATCCAATTTCCCATAAACTGCGGGCACTCAAACACAACCTCACCAATTTTCAAGAGATTGTTTTTCCACAGAGGTATAGGATAGTTATAGAGGAAGCCTGACTTTGTACTCTACTGGCAGAACACATGGACAGACACTGTTTTCAAGAATACTTGCAAAGATTTAGACTGAGCAGCAAAAGGAGCAGGAATGGAACTCTTAGCTGAATGCTTAAACACTAGGATACAAACTAGCGCCTTTTCCTGTTTGTTTTGGATGCTTACATTATTATCGTTATTTAACAGCACATCTTCAAGCTCTAATTTTTATAATGAAGTCATGATTTTTAATGACTTAAAATTAACTTTTCTTGCCAACTGCCACTGGTAGTCAATTTTGGCCTCTCATTCAGCTGCATATCATACAGGTGCATATCGAATCCACAAGTGATTAGTAAATATGGCCCATAAATAATTGAGAGGGTTCTCTTCTACTAGTCTTGATTAGATGCAGAACAGAGGAAAAAATAAAAACACCACCACCACCAATAACAACAAAAAAAACACCCTAAAGTTACCTTTTGGTACTAAGCAACACTGAATACAAACTGACACCTTCATTATACTGAAACCATGAAAAAGACTGAAAGGATGAAATGATGCTATTCATCCAATGCCTATCTTCAGCATGAATTTAAGATAATACTTTCACACCATTCACTAATATATGCTGGCTATTATAACATCATTTGTTTCAGTCCCACATTACTTACACTTAAATACAAAGTAATAGTTCAACAACTCCTTTGACAACATGATAAATTACAAGAAACCAAATGAGTAAAGGGTACTATACTTGCCATCACACAATGAAGGCAATTGTGAAAATAACAGAAATCTTTAATTAACTCAGGAAATTAAAAGGTGACTTTAATAAAGGAGCTTAATAACAAGACATCCCAATGAACTCACTAGCACATGTTAAACAAGAACAAGAAATAATTTCAGGTACTCAAGTGACTAGATGCTTATACATTGCCTCAATTATACAAAAGACAAATGTTTTAAACTGTTACCCACATAAATGATAAATCTAAGACTAAACACAGGCACTGACCATAGATGTCTAACAAATAACAGCTGAAAGCAGGACTGATTCCTTTACAAGTACACATTAAATAAATTCACCTACATTGAGACACAATCAATGTGCCATATCTGTGTTTGAGGTGTTCACACACACACCATACTTACTACAGTGGTGTTCTTCTTAATTGATAATAATTGAAAACAAGGTATTTCAATTTTAAAAAGAGTCCCTATAATGGATTATGTGACTTAACTAGAGAACCCCTTTATAAACAAATTATAGCATCCTGAAACTAGAGCATTTCAAAGAGGGATTTCGAATATAACTATATGGACTAAAATGGACAAAACGACAAGTAAGTGATTCATTAAATAAATAAACCCTGAAACAACCCTATAAAATAATAATAATAATAATAAAGAAATAAAAATGAAAGGTAAGTAAATACATTTATTAGTCATTTTAGGAAAACCAAAGTTTTGTAGGGTAGTCCTAGACGTGTATGATAAAGACTATCAGTTCTTCAGAAAATAAATCTTTGAGCAATGTTAACAATCTTAACAGTTAAAGAGTCAGGATATCAGTGACTGAAATAACAGGCTTCAGCAATTTCTGCTAGCATGGCAGATTTTTTTAGTTCCAAACAAAAGTAACTTTTCAAAGTCTAGGCCATCGCTTAAGAACATGTTCACAGGCAGAGCGTTCCAGCTGCTGCTTTGAGTGACAAAATACAAACTCAATGGAAGCAATGGAGATTACACTGGAAAAAAATTGACTTGTATTTGAGATGTCTCAGTATCTCATTGAAATGTGGAGTTTATAGTAATAAACTACCAAGTGGAATTTAGAATTAGAATGCTATTTTAATGAACTTTAAGAAATAGTCTCTTGGTTTTCCTAATCTCACACCATATTTAGCTTCTGTGTTCTTCTTACAAAACGTGTTGCATGAGTTATGGAATTAAACTTACTCAGTTTATAAACCATGTTTGTTAACTCATTGAAATTAATTTGGCAATGTAGAGTGGTACCCCATCTATTCTCAGCAGCCATGCCTCCCCACCATCCCCCTCCCCAAGTTTATTCATTTCCTAAAGGAAATTGCAAGTTAATAGAAAAAGCAGCACTGTAACTGCCTCACATCCTATGGTTATTAATTAAGCAAAGTCTGGTTCAGTAACTCTGGATACTAAAAATACACAGCTAAACAAAGCCCAGTGCCTCTTGAAATGAAGTTTCAACTTCAACAGTCATTCTACAAAACTTATGCATTTAAATCCATAACCTTCTACCAAGGATTTTCTCACAAAATCTATGAGTAAAAAATAATAGCTCTTGACCATTTCTTTTGAAGGACTTCTGTATGAAACACAATACAGAAACATCAAAATAAGTTATGCTACTGTCATGTAGAAGCTGCTTGCTACATAATTCTCCTCTATTCCTATATGCAGATTATTACCCTACAATTAATAAAACAAGACAGTGCAGGTGGTTTCACTGATAATGTACAATATTTAGTTGATAATATATAATAGTAAAGTTTAAAATGCTCTAATGCAAGTTTCTTTTAAACATTTCTGATATGTGTAGATCTTACAGGATAATTTATAGTTGCAGTTGGTATTGAATGTTAAGTGAGTAGGTAGCATGCTGTGAAAAATGCACATAAACTCAGGTTATAACAAGTCCATTCCTTTATAGTGTTTTTTTTTTTTTTTTTTTTTTTTTTTTTTTTTTTTTTCCCCAAAAAATGAACAGGTTATCATTAAAGTGATTTTTGGAATTGAAGACAATAAAAGGTTGAACAAATACTTCAGATATCTTTTAAACTCTGAACTGAATTAAATACATTAAAAACTAAGTGCAAGCTTAAAAGTTGGAAAGAACTGATGCTATAAGTGCAAGATGAAGTAGGATATACTGACGAATTTCATCCGTGAACATGTACGTTACAGAGAATAGTTGAAAGATATCCTACATAAAATCATGCATCCTATGTATCAATGACTCAATTTCTATGTATCCTACATAGAAATTGAGTCCCTGCTTCCTTCAAACACCTTAATGGATAGAAGCCTTTAACTCATAAGCAATTGGAAAGAAAGAAATGTCCCCAATACCCAAAATTTTATGATGGATTAAAGGAAACCGCTTATTATAGTTGGATTGGCATTCACTTCTGATTAGATAGTAATAGTATTTAGTTTTGCTGACATAGGTGTTTTTTTTTGTTTTGTTTTGTTTTTGTTTTTGTTTTTTTTTTTATACTCTAAACAAAATATTTGTCATGTGAGTTTGCCGTGTTTGTACAAAGTGAAGCAGTAAGGGACATTTGCTGTCACCTATTTTCAGAGGCTCAACTGTGCCTTCTGCACTTACACCTCAAAAAGAAGTGCTTGCAGAGAAAGGAGAAAATTCCCCACATTCCTCACAGGAACAAAAAGGCACAAAGTTACCAGCAAGCAAGTTTAGTGCAGATGCCAGACAAGCCACTAAGTTTACCCCTGAAGTCATAGAAGTTGCCCAGGTGGCATAAACACTTCTGTTCCAAATGAGCTGCCAGCTTGGGCTCCTGGTCTTCAGCTAGAGGTTGTTAGTTAGTTAGTTAGTTTGTTTGTTTGTTTGTTTGTTTGCAAGCAGAACCTTGTATCTAACCTTGTCAGGACCTCTGTCGGCCAATTTCTGTAGTACCAAAGAGCCTGCACTTCAGCAGGCTGACTCCTGTAGAAGCTGGGTCCACGCTGCCAACCTTATAAGCATACACGGGACTGAACCATGCTGTGCTTTTAAAGCAAGAAAAAGAGAGGAGTAAAAGATCACTTATAACAAAGAACAGAAGTCATATAATGGCTAGCATCACAATTTGCTTAACTACTAGCTTAAATAGAAAAAAAAATTGGAGCCATTAAATATGAAAGTAAAGTAAAAAGTAGTAGTGTGTTATTAGCAAGTTTTCTCAGAGAGGTTTAAAACCTCTTCCATGAACTTGGTGACATGTAGTTTGTGTTTAGGGAAAGTAATGAGGAATGAATGGCTGCTTTTCAGATTTGAGGTTTTTAACCTTCTTGTAGTGGAAGGTTTAGTCCACTTTTTTCCTTCACCTCAGATGCAAACAAAACTGTTCCATATCAGCAAATTTTCACAAAATTTCTGTGGTTGCGTATGGAAGACCACACAGCAATTGTGAGGCCTTTTTGGTTGCTTTATTTTATAGAGCATCTCTTATAATGAGCAAAGGATATAACAAATACCACAGACAGTATGGAAGTAAGGCCATTAGTCCAAATTAATTTCTTTTTTTTTTTTTTTTTTTTTTTTTTTGTCCTTTACAGATGCATTTGCTTTACTGCACCTGAGCCCCAGTTCTCTTCTCCCCTGCCAAAGCTACTCAGGGTCTGAGATCCCTAGGATACCTTTGAAAATCTTTTTAATTAAAGTGCTGAAATTTTAGTACAAAGGCTAAAAGATAGCCCTGTCTGCAATTTGTGCTGCGACACATCGTGTGCTGATGGCACTGTCCTCTGCTGTAAAAATTACTGTAAATGATTTCATTAAGAAAAAAAAAAAAAAAAAAAAAAAAAAAAAAAAAAAAGTTTTAGAGCACAGTATCCTCTACTCTGATCCCTTTAAAATTCCAGGTGCAACAACTGCTCAGCTCTTGGCTGGAAATTGATGTTATCTTCTCATCTATGCACCACAGCACACTGCCATGCTGGGTTTCGCAGTGCAACTGTTAGTGCAGCCATACCCAGAGAGCTGGGCTGCTGAAATCATCTGCCTTTTAAAGAGTAGGATACCCTGCCTGACACATTTAATGAGTTGGTCAAGCAGTTCTAGGGGACACAAGTAAAGGGTGCAGTTGATAGGGCCTCATCCAGAGGGATGAAAATATTATAAGCTATTATAATAGCCAAGCAACTGAAAACATCAAACTACGTATTCTTAGCTAGCATGTCTCCTTGCTTCCAAGGGTAATTTATCCCAAATTAACCATTTATGTTAGTTATATTAGTCAAACAAACTAATTGCTTGAAGAGTGCCATTTCTTTTTCAGACTGAAAAGGGGCTTTTTTGGGGGTGAAAAAACGTTTCTTTTTGTTTGTTTTCAAGAAATATCTCAGTTAAATAAAATACATGGCTTTTCTGGGAAAACTTTATTTTCCTAGAGAATATGAGATTAACAGGTTGCTGAGTGAAGTTTTATGTAAGCAGTATATATTTCTTCACCTCTCTTGCCTCTTTTTATTTCTTAGTTCTTCCCTTGATCCATAAATAAATAAATAAAGTTTATCAATGAAGAAAACCAGGACTCTGAAACAACTCTGCCTACCTACTCACAGAAAGGCATAAAGCAATCCATATCCATAGCTCCATAGTTCACTCCCCTTTCTGCAATTAGAAGCAGGTTCCTAGGTACTGCTGTTTTGGCAGAGATTGCACAATGCAGGCATTTAAATTGGGGAGTGGGGGAAATTAAGCGGAGCCCTCCACACTAATCTTCAGTTATGAGTGAAATAATAACTGAAAGTTTTATTGGCCTGGCAAATGCTAGAACAGAAGATGTGGAAAGTGAAAGACACCACATTCCATGAGATTGTTGAAATCATAAATTTTTCCACAATGCCATTTCACTGAAGTTTGGTTATTATGAAGATAGTTTAGGAAACCAAGTTTCCCTGTGAATGAGTTTTTAAAAGTTATCAGAAAAAAAGTTTAATTTCTGTCCTTCCCATTAAACATTCAGAATCTTTTTACATGATTAACAGAAGAAATACATAGTTCTTCCTTCTATGTTAAGATAAAAAAAATCTTTAAATATTTTTCACACTTTTTTTTTTGAAGGAGGGGAAAAATAAGGCAGACCAAACAGATAGACCAGACTGATAAGTATAAATTAATCACAGTGATGAGATGTCCTTGCTCTCAGACCATTCTATTTATACTAGCTAAATACTATATGTATGTATATATTGCTATGGGGTATATTTCTAGACTTCCTAGATCATCAAAAAGGAAGTATAAAACTGATACTCAACATCAAAAGCAGATTTTTTTTTTTTTGCTAAGCTTTCTGAGACTTGAATAGTTTCTCCAGTGCCCAGAGACTTTGACAACCAATATCCTAGCTGGGCTGCATAATACAACCATTTTTGCCAAGAGAATTTGTTGCAGCTTGGCAGTGGGCAGTCTGTAATCATGAGTCAACAGAAACAAATATCCTTTCAATCTGTGTCTAAATCAGTGGGTTGCTCTGTTTCACTAGAGCCAGACCTAAGAAAACAAGCAGATTTAAAAGGTAAAGCTCATATCCGTGGGCAGGTAAACCTGCCTCTGGAGGGACAGGTGTTCATGAAGGATATTCGGATGCTACAGTAATTGCAACAAAGATCCAGCTAATGACAGTACTCAGAAAGAATGAAGGAAAAAGGATTATTAGTCTCATAGGAAGATCACGAGGCAAAATTGCTCTGGGAGAGCTTCAAGGAAAAGGTCTTGGTAGGAGCTACTCTCACTGACGAGGACAGATTTATCACAGTTGTTGTTAACGAGGAAGAAGCTCAGACATTAAGCTACCATGTTTCCTGTAAGAAGCAATGTAGTCTGTAGAATAATGCAAAGGAGATAAATCCAGCTGAGCAGTCTGCTTTTTCAAGTAGAGAAAAAAAAAAAAAAAAAAAAAAAAAGGTAAAATCAAAAACATCGAGACTTTTAACTTGTTAATTACATCCACAATATGCAGATCCCTCTGAATAATACAGAGTGTTCTAAGAGGTACGCTTCCTTTTAGTAATTCTGATAACAATCTACAGCTGAAAATCAGTTTTAGAGTGAAAGTGTAACAAATATCAAGGACAGAGGGGAGGCTCACATCAGGCTCAGACTATGAACAAGGGCCATAGCTCTGAGCTGGCCATTCTTGTATACTTAAAGAATTCAATGCAAAAACAGAAGAGAAAGACAGAACAATAAATTCATTTGTTAGAACTGAAAAAAAAAAATTACTTAAATAGTTGTTGATGCACTTGCATTACTGACTCTTGACATGTTAACAGACTAACTAGACAGAGAAATAGAAGACAGTTTTAAAATGTTGCATTTCTTGCAAGGTCACTTCTAAAAAATATGACTATAGTTCAGGTAAGATTGCAGTCGTTTTTTGGCTAGTATTTTCACGTTTTCTTATTTAATGACAATGCTCAGACCACTATCTTATAACTCTATCCTTCAGAGAAAATGATGCATCTAAAAATATTAACATAAATTTCACTGTAAGAGGATTAAAAGCAAAGTAGTTCTATCCAAATTAATTTAGCTAAGTACACTAGATAAATAAATCAGCACCCTTCTACTCTCAGAAAGCACTTCAAGCAATTTCAAGTCATTAAAAATACTTTTAGTCCCAACATTTTGGCTCCTAGAACAGTCTTAATG
The DNA here is from genome assembly GCF_011077185.1 of Oxyura jamaicensis. NCBI lineage: Eukaryota > Metazoa > Chordata > Aves > Anseriformes > Anatidae > Oxyura > Oxyura jamaicensis. Next base: position 28,364,850 of record NC_048898.1, on the reverse strand, counting down.
GTTATATGACAGTATGTTCTACTACTGGCTGTATGGCTTTTATTACATGCCCTGATCTATTTGATGATCATGGCAGCTTTTTAGAGAACTACAAAGAAAAGCTGAAATAATGAATTATTTTTCAGACAAGTCTAATAAAAGTGTTAATCAAAAATACCATAAATGTCAGAAGCTCTCATAAATCCTACATTTTATATATTCCTCTCGCTAAACATTCAGCCAATGGGAGAACAATCCTAAAAGAGCAAAGAGAGAGCAAGCCAAGAAAGAGAACAAAAGCACTCTACATGCATTTACACATTCTCACCAATTTATTTATCTGATCTCATTTACTGATTTATGAACTAGCATTATTCTCCTATGACTTAATTTCTGACAGCTTATAAACACCTCATATAAAGGAATGTGATTATGCTTGATTTCTGCTTAGATTACAATGTATGCCCATGTGACAAGACACAGTCAATTATTTCCCCCTTATGCCACTATTATGAAACATCAGTGAGTTTTAATACACTTCTGGAAGAAGAAGAATCACTCTGCTACCCATTTCCTAGTGACTTCAACGTGACTGATCCTGCGACAACAAATAGAAAATGCTTCAGAGTACAACTTGAAACATATCCATCCAATTTATAATCATCCTTTTTGTTTTTTCCTTTTTTTTTTTTTTCCTGTGACATTTATCAAGACTAAATGTGATTTGACCCTCTTTCCATCAACTTTTAAATCCTTGAAAAAATCATCATTGGTAAGGAGAGTAACATGTACACGTAACATTGTACATTTGTTAGCAAGAATTCAGTTTGCATTTTTATGAGGTTCCACAAATATTATGTTGGAAGGCGAAATTATAGAGCTGTCATTTATGTCTGTTGGATCCTGTTCTGATGTTAGTATGATGCTATAAAGTTTCAGGAAATCTTTGTGAGGCTTCCAGAGAGCTGTGCAGATTCTTTGTTCCACCTAGAGTGCAAATACCTGCTAATTTGCCTCACTTTCTACCTGAAAGCAGAGTTAAAAATAAATAAATAAATAGATAATAATAAAACCACAGCTTCTATATGCAAAATGTACAGGCAAAAAAGATGGAGCTTTGTAACAGAAATCAGAGACTTCCAGATCTCAGTAGCAGTGGTGAAGTACGTAGCCATTTTCAGTCATTACATATTTTGCTCTACGATCAATATGCACACACAAGTAGTTCTAGCAATATCAAATATATATATATATAGTTAGCAATTGACTTAAGCAAGCATTTGTTATTCTTTAACAGCGTATGTACTTTTTCATTCCTAGTGCAAGCACAGGCTGTAAATACCTATATATATACACATCAGCTTATACAGAGAGAGATTTTTTTTTCCTCTTTACAAAGATGCTAAAGAATTACTTAGTAACCTTCATACTCAGGATAGGGTCCATTTAAAATTTATGTTTCTTTGTGGCAAAAGGGAAATCTACACAAAAGGTTCCAGAAACTTCTGGAACCAATGGGACCCTTTTGAGAGCACTGGTTTAACAGGAGCACATCAGCAAAGATGCATAGACAGTCCCTGTGACATTGTAACAATGAATGTTTCTCTATAGTTCTCTATTTAATATATATATATTTAATCAGCATAGGTTTAGGTTTAATCTTTTAACACACGGTGACAATTTTAGTTAGTCATTTAAAAGAAACATAAGATTTACTTTAGAAAAAAAATAAAGAAACATAACATCAACTTTACTTTTTTTCCACATTTCATACAAGAACAAGGGTCTGAGAATTCAGCACTGACATTTGAATATTGCCTTACTTTCCTGAGGAAGTCCATGTTCTTTACCTGGGTAGTTGCATCCAGGCTTTATTAAGATTTGATTGATTTAGAGTGACAGGATATATGTCATGAGAAAGTCATACATGAAGGGATAATTTCTAGCAAAAAAAAAAATGTGTAGATTCACTGCAATCTTGAGTATGATTTTTTTTTTTTTTCTCAACATTTGTCCACCTGCATGCTTTTCTGAATAAATGTGACTAAACAGAAAATCAGTCGGGCTTGAGAGATGAAAGCTTGGGCTCCTGTTAACTGAGAGATGAAATGTTGTGGTTGTGGTGGCCACAACCAGTATTAACACAGACTTTTCAATTCAAGCTTCACCTCCTGCATCTACTTGTATCACAGTTCCAATGAGATACAGACCTTTCAAGCTTAGATTTATTTCACTTTATTCCAATTAATCTAGTCACTATCCAGACATATACATCTGTTAACACAAGACAAAAAGAAGTTCCTACAGAAGTTCCTACAGAAGTTCCTACAGAAGTTCCGCAGAACAGGCCACGACTGTGTCTAAACATAGCATGCTGTCAGAGATTAAAAATGTCAGAGAAAGATGGTGAATCAGATCAAATGAGGGACATGAGTTAGGAAACGGAGACTGATTAACGCTGAAGAGTTACTGAATTCTGCTCAGATTGCCATGTACAGCCCATCAGTTAAATTTGAATAATACAGCACAAATAGAGAGGGGACAAGTTCACACATATTGATTGTGGCACTAGCCCAAAGAACAAAACACACACTTAAGCCCATTAATCATTAGCAAGATGTAATATTGACTGAATTACTAACTATCAAAATTCAGTTTCCACTTCCTGTGAAACAAACAAATGAAGTGTTTTTTTTCTGTCAGTGCCAAACTTGAAGGAGGAGCACACAAAGAACTGTGTTACAGTATTGTAATTTTATATAAACTTTTCTGAAAGAGTGCAGAAAGTTCATACAAATTTCACCGATCTTAGAGGAAAAATAAAAAGGGAGCAATATCACAAGATTGTTACTAATTGTTGTAAATCTCAAGAAACGCAAGAATTAAAGCTTATCACCACCACTTTGTAGCTTTAAATGTGAATGGAGAAATTTTATATATGGAAACAACATGCAAGTCGCAAAGAAAAGGAAAACTGGAGAACAGAAGAAGCAAAGGAGAGGGGGGTTGTATTTGTTTTTAAACCTAAAATGAGTCAATAGTTTGCTCTGATGCAAGTTTTAGCATATCTCTTCCTAAAGCAGAGAGACTCCACACTCTTAAATCTCAGCTGATTCAATCAACCTCAAGAAATTTTGGCCAAAAATCTCTGCTCTGCCTCTTAATTGTTTTATAGTCCTAGCCAAGTAACTCCACCTCTGTGTTTCTGTTTCCTTGCTTACTTCTGTTCAACCATAAAGGAAACATCTCTGCGTAAGGACTCTTCTTACCAAGTGATTGCACAGTCTGTAGCCCAGTGGGATTTTTACTTCACTGGTGACTAATAGGTGTGTGGATAATCTAAATAAGACATGGAATTGGGCACGAAGCTATGGAAAAACAACAAGAGGAAAAGGAGTGATAAATTAATCTGGTTTTAAAAATCAAATAACAGAATTTAGACAGGGCTGTCAGTATTGCTGATTAAAAATGCTTTGCCGAAAGCCTTTAATATTATTTGATTATTCTTATAAGCAGGCACGCCATTCTTAATGGCATGCCTGCTTATAAGATGACACAGCATAACTTTAATAGCAAGACATCAGCCACACCAGTGTAAGTCCCAGATGGACGTCCAGTGGCAGATTTCTGCTGGTAGGTAGAGATCAGCAATTTCTGAAATCTGAGCTCAATATTAAAGACTTGGGGGTAGAATCTTTCTTTTTGAGTGAGAAAATAAGCTCTGTTTCAGAAACAGGAAAAAGCCTTTAATTTATTATAGCCCTAAACCTCATTAGAATTTACTAAAACTGACTGCCCTTGGACAATAAAAACTTCACTGTCATTTTGGAAAGTTTTATCTTAAATTCCTATTATTTTCATAAACCCAGATTCTCAGCAAAAACAGTTACAGTATTCTGTCTCAGACCTCTTGCAACTTAGTAAATTTATAAGGTCTATTTTTCCAAGCAGCAGTGTTTCTATCCCACCCCTTATTTTCACTCTGTCTTTAAATCTGGCAGAGAACAGGCTGCTGTGAAGAGGCTGCCATGAGATCATGCAAAATGCACCAGTGAAGCTTAATGTGGGCAATGACAGAGACACAGGAAATAACTAATTTCTCATTTTGTGCCTCTTCCTCTCTTTCCTGTCAAAATTCTAATTATAAAAAAAAAATTACATTTTACTGACATTGTGTCAAGTAGTCATAACTGTTACCCAATATAAGTGTTTGACTCTGGCTCCCAAATAATAATGTTAACGAGATAACACAGAACAGAGGGAGTGTGGGCTGCCAAGCCTGTGAAGCAAGCTACAGCACAATTTCTAATGCAAATGATTTCCTCCTGGACACAACCACATTTGAAGATTTCTTAGGAGCTTCATTTTCAGGCCATATTATCCAAGACGCTGCTTATGTCATCAACGTTTTGCACAAACATGCTTCTGCCAATGAAAGCCTCTCTGTGCCTACGACCCTAAAACTCTGTCTCATGACAGAAAAACGCAGAGAGACAAAAATGGATAAAATATTGAGGACCATTGAGGCCAGCGCCAAGCTGAATAGGACCTCTGAAAGTAATTTCACAGTGTGGAAAAAAAAAAAAGTTTGGAAAATGGTGAAAATTATACCCATATGAGCAGGCTACTTACTATATTCTTTTAATACTTGTTTCAGAGTCCAAAATTTCCACCATAATTTTCAGCCTACATTATTCACCCATCTCAAACAGCAGTGCTTATGTTATTTGTCTTGGGGAGATATTCTACCATATTGCACCATCAAATCCTTCATCTTCTGTTCTTTCACTGAGGGAAGAAAGTAGAACTTACTGGACAAAACTAAGATCTCATAAGACCTCGTTTTCTAAAAAAGAAAAAAAAAAAAACACCAAAAATTGTAACTGCACACTCAGCTGGACTCAGTAATTCTGTCTTTAACAGCACGTGGAATTTCCTTGACTCCTAGAATTTTGTACAGGCATCAGGGAGTAGATTAAGGGACACAATCCTGGTGGTCAAGCACCAAAGAGAATTGAATCAGCTACTTGCCATCCCTTTCAGTTGGTCTATATGCGCAGGGTCAGAAGAACAAATTACAAGTTGCACAGTAATTGCATTTCTTAATGAACTGCTAGAGGCAACCGGGACATTGTAAGGAAGACAACCCAAAGAAAACGTAATTGAAAAAACGTTTTTGTTTGTATTTTTTAACACTGCAGTTAACCCCAGAGACACACAATGCATGCCTATTCAGAAAACACTTTTTCAGTGACCTTTTCATCTTCAAAGAGATGTGCTATATGTCAGGCAATCTATACATAAGTGTCTAGGTTCTCCCTGCTGACTTTTTTTTTTTTTTCTTTCCAATGAGGTTAATATATTAATAAATACATCTTAAGATGTTCTAAATCCTCTTCTTCCTCTTGGTATCTGCTCCATTTCTATGTTCAGTAACCACAAGATATTTGTGACTGCCCTCCCGCGGGATCCTTCTACCAAACTTTTCATTATGTAGGCAGGAGCCACACCTCTGCAGTTAAGGTAAAATTCAGCATTAAAAGCAGAAATTACATTTATCCCCCCCCACACACACACCTTTTTTTACACATGACTAACAAATCAAATAATTACATGACTTATATTACAGTGCTGACTTATATCACAGTGCTTTTCCATGTAGTAGTGAAGTTTCACTGCATTGCTTAGGTAGAAATCTGAAGATTAGTTTATGAATTAAAATAAATTACAGTTGGGTCATTTCAAACACACACACACACAAAAAAATCAAAACAAAGCAAAACAAACAAAAAAAGCAACAGAAAATCTAAGCTAAATATAACAAATTCCCCAAAAAGTCGGAAAAAAAAAAAGTTTAATTACATTATTTTTGCACTTATTTCATTTTTGAAAAGTTTTCTCTTTGAAAGCAAATGTGATTTCCACACAAATGCTTTTACAGTTCATTTTTTTTCTGTGTTGCCAATTAATAATGTTCTGGTTTAGAATTTCCATGAGGAACCACTTTGAACAAAGTTCTTGTCATCTCTCACCGTTCTCCCTGGAAATGAAACAAGATGCTGCCTACAAGTGGCCACTTAGAGAAAGACTACCATCTTGTACGTTCTCAATGAAGTTGTTTGTCCATCTCCTTGAAGCACAGGAAACCACTAGCTAAGGGCAATGCAAGAAAAAATCAGAAGTGATGGCCTTTCTAAAGGAGGGCAATTTCTCATAAGCTTTTCAGACACGCAAGATTTTTATATTTTAGCCTTTCCTGACATATTTCTGACTCCTCTGTTTAAAACCCACATGACTGCTAGCACTGGATTCATTCCTGATTTGCCTATACTTGACAATACTAAACTTGACAATAGGAGGAATTAAAATGCAGGATCATGCAGGGCATCACTGGTGAACAAGGGGATAGCATATTGGAAATATGCTGTAAGGCACTAAGGAAATAAATCACTATTTTACAGGTAGATATAATTTTTGTTTTCCAGTAAGAATGTAATACACAAAATAAAAAATAAAAAAGCATTTTCCTTTGACTGAAGTTATTAACAATAATTCTCTATCAGCTTTTATTTTTAGCAAAGATGACTTCAGAGAACCTTAATCTTTTCTCTAAAGCTCTCTACTGTAAGCCAAGACAATTGAACCCTTTTAGCAGGAACGCTGGGTGCTCTGAGAGGAACTCTCAAGTACTATTATCTCTGATACCATCAAACACTATAATTTGTGCTGTGTATAGCAGTTTTGAAATGTGTCATGGAGATGGAGTGATTCATACTTTTTATTTTTCTTGACAATAGATGTTAATATTTTCTGGTATTTAGAGTGTCAGCTTTTTGACAACTTGCATTACATTTTAGGTTTGGCTTTTTGTTGTTGTTGTTGTTATCTGAAAACTAAATTGTATGACTTGGTACAAAATGAAGCCTATCACTTGACTACCACTTCTATCCCCTCTTTTCTTCCTATGGATACTTTTACAAAATAAATAACTTGCGAGGAGGCAACAAAGTCTAGGGGGTGGGGAGAGGGGGCGAAAGAAAGATGGGGAAAAGTTAGGACCATAAAAACATTCAGATGCCAATGTGAACAAAGAGCTTTGAAATTGATGTTCTCTGGAAAACATGAATTTGTGGTCATTAAAAACACTTCTTGTTTTCAGAGATTCACATCTAAGAAAATTTAACCATGCAAGTACTACATACTTGTGAGTTAAAATATAAAAACATCTTCCTTTGACGTCGCACTTCAGAATATTCAAAAATTAATGCTGCAACCGTCAGAGCAATATCTGAAAGTCTGGTAGAAACTTCAATGGAGACAATGGGATCGAATTTCTGTGGATGCAGGATTTTCCCCAGAATTACGTATCTAACTTCAGAGTGCCCTTGAAGGCCTCATGCTAAGTTTCCCGATAGCACTGAGTACTAAAATAAATAGGTGGATCACAAGATTCAAGTCATAGGTCTGCTCCTTTAAAAATGGTATGTTACCCTTCTTGCTTGAAAGCAGATGTATGAAATACATCAGGTGTTAGGCTCTAAAGCATATGTGTTTTTGAAGCATTATAGAAGAGCACCAAAAGTTCATACAAAGGAGGAAGTATCAAAATGTGGCATTTCTAACAATGAGGAGGTAGCGTGGCTTGTTACGAAGCACAACGCAGAGAGACAGAATTACAGACTTATCTTCAGAACTGCAGCATGGTCTCACACCACAAAGAAATGACTTCAAAGCTGCCTCAGACATGCTACGGGCATGTTGGACAACAGAACAAAGGGACAACAAAACTGGCAGAACTGCTGTGTTTGGTGCCAGAGTCAAAATCATTTTACAGTTTATACTTTCCCTGCAGAAAGGACCTAGGAGCAAGTTGCTTCTCAGAGGTTCTCAAACTGTTACCATGATGAAAGAAAACCATTCTTCAGCACCCAAAGGAAAATTATTCCTTGCAGATTCTTTTTACTCACTCTCTCCTTTCTCCCACATCATGTGGCAATAGCAGCTAGCAAAAACATAATGGCTCCAACTATCAGAAGCAGGAATGATGGACATTTATCAATAAAAGTTCAGATATGACCATATTTGCAGTAACAAACTTTCGTAATAAAGTAATATAGAACAAGGTGAAAGAAAGGATTCAGCATTCTCAGTAAGGAAAAGAGATATATAGGAATAATGAATGATTATTACAAACAAAATTATCATCTGATAACTTTTCTGATATTTCTTATCTAATAATGAAGGCTACAAAAGTGAAAATAAGGAGACAATGTGTAAGAGCACTGTCTGGAATCAACATCCACAGACCTCTTTAAACAAGGTCAAAATCATTGGATAAAACAAAAGGAAAGGCCTATAACATACCAGGTGTCTTACTTCTTGTACTGTAAGGCAGTCTGTCTCTGAAGCATGATTCCCATAAAGACAACAGTGAGACAATTGAAGAGCTTTTCTGGTGTGGTTGTGTGTGTAAAACCACCAAAAACAGAAAAACAAACAAACGAACAAACAAACAAACAAAAAACACACCACCACCAAAAAAACAAAAACAAAAACAAAAACAGATTATTAAAATCTGGGAGATTGGTGGCTACTGCATGGCTCCAGGCATGAAAAGGAATTACTACTGAAAGCACAAAAAGCTCTTTGCACCATTTCTGAAAATGTAGAAAACAACTAGAAACGTATTTACTTAAAAGTGTCCTTGTAGCTAGAAGACATGGGGGTGTCCATAAGTACGACAGCTTGATGACAGCCTTCTACCTGAGGATAGCGGGCTCTGTAGTACCTGAAGATTTTATTAATCACATCCACTAATGAAAAATCTGAGGAATAATATGCTGCAGCTGAAAGGACTATAATGGTGCAGAACAAGCCATTCATAACAAAACATAAGACAGCAAAATTAATTCTGTAATTTGGCCAATTTACAAAAAAAAAATATAAATAAATTTAAAAATTCCCAGAATCGCTGAAGGGAGTTGTTCTGGCTAACATATGTAGGGTCTGATATTACAGTGGGTTTGTAATCCAGCACTGAAGATGATGCTGTGAATAAATCCTGTAACAAGCTTCATTCATTGGGGAGTTCTACACAGGGAAAATCTTGTCAATAAACATGTTGTTGGGGCACAGATGTGTGGTGAAGGCAGCTGGAGGGAGGGGAAAAGGAGAATGAAGAAGAGAGTTGAGCATTTTAAAGGGTCTCAAAACCCTCTGAAGTTGACTGGGAAAATTAAGTACCTACAAAGGCTGCAGAGGATGGTCCATTGCACCTAATTTAGACATCTTTCTCTAGTGACTAAGGAGTAACAGCAGGAAACAAGCTTCATGTATATAACTGAAGTCTAGGAGACAGCCTTTTTTGAGCAGTGTTACCACTATTGTAGGCTTGGCTCTCAGCTATCACCTTACAAGAAGCATGTCCCCCACACCAGACCTGGGAACGTTCTCCACCCAAATGCCAGGCTATGGAATGTCTACAAATGGGAATGTCTGCAAATGGGAATGTCTGCAAATGGGAATGTCAACGGGCCAAAAGGAATGCAGGTAAGATCCATCCCAATTCAGCCACGAATCTAGGAATTTGCACCATGCTCCAGGGACCATCTAGATAGGTTACACTACCACTGGTAACTACAGAGGCCCAGTGAAGGGAATATACCATACTTGTATCTGCTTATATCATAACATGATAATTATGTCTCTCTCTTGACACTTAGGGTGTAAGGGTTAAAACTCTCTGGGCCAAAAAGGATTTAGAATTTAACTCTTTCTGTGTAAACATTTTAACTATTAAAAAAAAAACAAACAAAAAACCACAGTAATACCATTCCTCCTGAAGCTGCCCATAGTTCTGACCTATGAAGCTAACAGTTGTGCAATTTTTTTCTGTTAGTCTCCTGCCTGCAGGAAAGTGCCCATCTGCCTCAACAGGCATGTCTGAGACTGTGCAGATGCAGGATTACCTATAACAAACTGAACTGTAGCATGCGTCATACACATTCCCTGATGCTAGCAGCACGAGGTAGAGTTACTTTAAACTCCATTTATATTTTTCTCTTAGCAGAACTTCTGCGGCTAAAGTTTAATGTTTTCTACAACAATCACTACTATTTGTGGTATTATGGTACCCATATCTGGCTCATTCTGCATAAAAAAGGACAAAAACCCTCATTCAATAATTCTTGCATCATGTTCAGCTGCTTGCTTTTGAGGCAGCTCTTCTTTTAGAAAGATCAGCAGTTTTGATCAAAGACTTCCACTAATGGAAAATCTATCATATTCCCTGAATGATGCATTCCAATAATAAAATACTTTGGCTTTTTAAAATGTGCATCATCTTTCCTGATCAAACTCTGACTTTCAGCCTCAGGATCTTGTTATGTTTTGTCTCCATGATAAATGAATCCCCAAAACCAAGCACCTAATCTGTGTGCAGTATATATGTCACCCTCTGTGCTCTTCTTTGACAAAGAAAACAGAAGTTAAAAGAAAGCCCCCATGTGGATTTGTCTCACTGATTCTAAACAGAACAAAAGTTTTTGTCTTGTGCCTCAAATATAAAATTGAATTCTTTCACCTTCAAATCCATGGCAGAAGAGTTTTCAGTCAGGCACAGAGGTTCATATTCAAAGGCAAAGGAAGAGCCCTTACCCCAACCCACCCAGAAAAAAAAAAAATAAAAAATAATAATAATAATAATTGAAGAGGACTCTACTGAAGTTGTTTCCCATGTCCTTTCAACATTAAAAGATACTGAGAGATGATTCAAGTAAAGAACTTCTAAGCACATAAACAAGGTTTTAAAACTAGGAATTACCCCTCTAGTGTCTTTATAATTGAAATATATATTCACAGTGCTTTAAATTAATCAGTTAGCAATTAGGTATGGTGAATCTCTATCAAAGTTAGAGGAAGCCATATCAGTGACCAAGGAGATGAATATAAACAGCATTTTTCCAGCTGAGAAACAATGAAAATTTACCAACACAGCAGTGCTACTGATGGTTAACATGAGGGGGAAAAATCTGGTAAGAAGAATTCCTGGAAAACAACAAAAAGCAAACATATTGTGGCCTAATCTTGACTGTTATTCACCTTTTAGAAGCAACAACAGACCTTTGATAGGGCATGGCAGCTCTAGCATCAGAACCAATCCCTAAGATGGATCAAAAACGTACCCAACAAATGGGTTGTTTTATACCTTTTGCAAAGTATTGAGAACAGACACATGGAAACAAGGCTCTGTAACAACAGGTACTGCCCTGCCAATCCAGAAACAGATGTAGCCCCATCTTTACAGAGGGCTGCACAATCACACAGAAATATTATCTGACATGGGAGAAACACGTAATTGGCAATGATGATCAATTTTAATGGTGGCAAAGGGAGAGGGTGAAAATTAAGTCAAATTGTTATTCCAAGTTAACCCATGGATGACTTGACCTGTTTTGGGGTGACTACTGTAGAAATATTACTTTTGTGAAGGCAACCGTGTCTCTTGGCTTTTTGTCTCTTTTTAGAACAATACCCTAAGCCTCTTTGCCATAAACACTATTCAATATCAAAGCATTGATAAAGGGTTCCTTTATTAGGGAAATAACAAAACAGTAACAGTACATCAAAGTTCAGTATTAAACTTTAGAGTTTAACTGTTCAGTGTCTAGATATCTGGTTTTAGTCATAGCTTTATGTATACACAGATTCCAACAGGCTCGATGCAAGCAATATTAATAACTTGCACACAAACATGCATATGCATCTCAATATGAACTATTTCATATTAAGCAGCCCAGTACAGAAACTCTGCAGTAAACAAAACTTCCAACTGTCATGCACAATTTTTATGACCTGTTAAGGTCAGAGAAAAGAGAAGAAAATAGACAGGGAGATGCCAGAAGAGAACACAAGCAAGCAAAGTCACTGATTGTAGAAAGGTGAACATCTCCCAGTTCTTCAGAACAGAAGTTAAGGTTTAAGAGACAGTATCTGTACTATTATTTAGAAAAGTCTACTTCCCAAATGAAAACACCTTCTAGGACTGCTTGTAAAGCTAGACATGGGTTGGCTGGGCATGAAGATGTAGCTGCTAAAGAAAAAACTTTCTCAACAAGTTGCAGAGAACATTTGGAAGTAGACAATATGTCCACATCAGATAAGGACAGGCTTACCTAGGCTCCCTTGCTGGAGGATGCTTTTTGTTTGTTTGTATTGTTGTAATAGTTGCTACTATTCAGGCCTGTCCCTGAGCAGAGATACCACAGATGCCTCAATTCTGCATACTTACTATGCAAACCCAGTTGGCATAAAAGGTACTATAGCATGTGAGCTGATGAGCAAACAGAAGAATTATAGAATTTTTCCTCATTCTAAGCCAACGAAAGTCACTAAGCCTGTTTCTGTGAGGACTGATGCAGGGAGAGACAGAGGTAAGATAAAGTCCTTTAAACTTTGGTATGGCATTTCTCTTACGTAGTCACTGGGTTTTGGTTATTTTGTTTGTTTGTATTTGACACATTCTAAATTAAGGAAAGATCCCTTAGTTAACTAACATATTAGGTATCATGTCAGTATACAGACATGCTTTGATGGTCACATTAGGAAACACTACAAAAACAAAATCTGTGGTTCAAATCATATTCTAAAAATCTAAACAAAAACTGTCCAACAGACCTGCATTTTATAATAAAAAGTAAAAACAAGGACACTTCAAAAAGTGAAATAGTCAAACGTATAATCAAATTTCAAGTATATTGAATATTTAGTAAGGAAACTTACAAAGTCACTAGATGTCTCCATATCGACTTAACATAGTTCAATATGTTAGAGTAAGAAATCCGTTTGAATGCCCAGGTAGTCAAGGCTGACCACATTGTGAATGTCAGTTCATTGACTCACTGAACTCTTGACATTTTAAACTTTGGTAAGTCACTAAAGAAAAACAAGAGTATTATCTAACTACCTGTTCAGCTGCAGATACAAGCACAGTATGATAATCTGATGAACCAAGTGTAGTGTGGATTTTCTGCATTTTAGCTACACGTGATGCACATCAATCGCAGAATGCCAGTTTTAATGCAGAACCTCTGCAATTAAAATTTGTTAGTTTGCAACTAGAGAACAGAAAAAGATAAAAATGTGACCCTTTTGGGGAGCTATAGGAGAACAGGAAGGGGTGCAAGGATGCGACATTCCACAGTAATGAGGCAGGCTGGCTGCTTGCCAGTGTCAGCCACTATAAGTGCACCCTGCAAGAATTCAGCTGCAAATCTTTGTTTCCTTTATCTTTCATATCTCTGCAAATATCAAGGCAAAGACTTTGTCTTTCAGCTGGAGTTCTTTCATCCAAGAATGTTCTTCATCCAAGGCCAAAGGTTCACCATATCCTAAAAGGCCTCTGGATCTGCATGTTCAGTCATCTTCATCCAAATGTCTTTCTTTGGGAGCACTATTCGGTCCTTGTGGTCGATCCTAAAAGAACACCGATAAAAACTATCTTCATTCCTTCAAATATAGTCTTCAATGGCTTTATCTTTAGGACCACTGTATGAGAGCATTATGTCAAAGGTGTAGAATGGTAAATTATTTAAGAGAGATTTCAATTAAAACCACAGCACATTGAACCACTTCTACAGTTTTGAGGCTTGGTCTTTTATTTTAGATAAGGCTTCCAAGACAAAACAGGTTTTCTGGAAGGCCAGACAAATGAATATAATCTTTTCACTGTGCTGACAGCACAGTTTTATTTTTTATTAAAAGAAAAAAATAAAGCTAGTGGTTTTTAAAGAGCTAAAAATGATGTAAGACCCTATGCATATACTACAGTAATATATAATAATACATTATAATATATATATAATATATATAATAATAAAATATTTTGAATATAAAACTCAAGAATATGAAAAGATTCCTGTACCCAGTCAAGTTGCCTTACTGGACAAGGTACAACCAGAGTTTCCTCTGTGAGGAAGTAAGACACACATAGTGCCCAGGAATGTTATAGAACAATTTATAACAAGAAGTAAAAAACATGCAATTGCAGTTTGTGATTACCTAAAAAAGTGCAAGTTAATCTTGGTTTCAAAACCGATCCTACCCTCCCTCCTGCCCATCAGTATTCTACATCTAGTTTGCTTTAATTTTCCTTTACCTGTTTTTTTCTTTAAATAAAGTCTTGTAAACGTTTCTCTGCTCATTTCACACACACCAATCTTCCCTGAGCTACATATTCACTTATTCCTTTCTTCCATTTGCCCAAATATCTTCTTTTCCCTTGCTCTTCAGATCCCACCTTGCTCTAATAGCATAGCAAAACAAAACTGTAGGGAAGCTGATCTTCAGCATCGCTTAAAAAGAAAAACACACAAGACAAAACCCTCTCTGCAAAGAGTGCTGCCAGTTATTATTATTTCATTACAACACTTGAAATATTTTTATTACTACTAAAACTGCAGCTTCTGAAGGAAATATGTAAAAAAAACTCTCAAAGAAAATTTCAAGGTCTGATGGCTACATGAAAAAGCATGAAACATAATCCTGTCTCAGCTTAGTGAATCACAGATGAGAAAGGGTATAATTCAACCCTAATATTTTAAAATATCATGATTTTTAAGCTAAAAATGGAACCATTAGCATTCTGACTCAAAGCTTTTCAGGGACAGACAAACCTGATCTGAATGGAAGAGTAGGCTGCACAACAGCTGAACTATACTGAGTAAGCAATACCAACTAGAGGGTCAGAAGATTATTTAAAAAAAAAAAAAAGCCTCAAGCAGTCACATGAATGCCACAAAAGTGTCACTCATTCTGAAGCTGTAAAGCCAGACAAAGCTTTCTTGGTAATTTCTATTCAATTTGGGATAGAAATGACCAGAAGTGACAAGTGTTTAGTACTTTGCAGATTTCAGGTTGGTAGCAAATGGAGAAAAAGCTCAATTTTCCTCATCAGTTTGAGATATTTGTTCCTCTCAAAAGTAATTTCTTGATCTTAAATTAAAAGTTGTTTCCCCTGTAATGGGAAAAGGACAGGTCAGATAAAGGATACTAATGAGGATTACTTTCTCCTAAGACAGAATGTAATCAATACCCTCCTTAATTGGTCTGAAAGAGATATGATGGGGAAAGAAAAGGTTTTTTCTTTAACTCTACTCAGCCTCCACAAAACCTTTAATTTCTGTTTCATATTTTCTAGAATTAACATAGTTAAATCATCTTCTTGATTCTTCTATTATGGGCCTATTTAGTCTCAATTTAAGAGTAGGAAGGATTAAAGTGATTAGAAAGCTTCATTTGTTTTCCAGCATAAATTATGCCACCCTGTCCCTCCCCCCCCAGCTACATTTACATAACTGGGTTAATTACTTAGAGAAAATATTTCTCTATCAATTCTGTGTTGAGGTGAAGTTAAAGACACTTAAGAGGGCAGAAATCAAATCCTCTGTAACATTAACTTTTTGTAATATGCTAACATATGTAGCTCTAACAAGCTTCTTATTGACTCTCTTCTGCCTTTGAGGCCTGACCAGAGCAGATCTGACTTTAAGTCTTATCAGATTTAGATGGGATTTGGTTTGTAAAAACCTCTAGGCTTCAAAGTTTATTAATTCTCTGAAGTGTACTTTTTTTTTTTTTTTTTTTTGGGCGGGGGGGGAGGTGAAAGCTAGATTTCTGTGTACTGCAGTCAAACAATTTTAGCGGAAACAGGATAGTGACATCAGGTACCATGTACCTTCTTGTAAAAGCAAACAATTTTTATTTTACACTTGTCTTGATGTTAAAATAAGTTTAAGGTGGATTTCCTACAGGCTCCAGACAGAAAACAAAACGAGAGTGCACTCTTAGGTCATTTTTTTCCCCTCAAAAATTTCAGGCCTATCAGATTTTCAACCTAGCATATTATCCAATTAAGGATCATTTTCTGGATGCTCAGGCCTTCCCAAGTTTATGAATAAACAGATCTAAGCTATTGCATTCTGTCCTGGCATCTGACAGAAAGCAGACCTTAGCTTTCCCCTGCCATCTCCTCCTGAAAAATGAAACACGCGCACACACAAAAAAACAAAAGTTGTACCAGGAGCGAGCCTGGTGCTGGTTCAATGTTTCCCCTGCAGTGGTGAAAACAAACTGAAATACCGTGACGTGCTTGGAAGCATTCACAATTTTCTCAGTGTTCAGTTCTCAGCACTAAAGCTAGCTATGGGTCAAGTCAATGCTAAGACAAATCTAAGCTTTACAGCTGTTGAAATACTTAAGCCATAACAGATTTTAAAGTGATGTCATAGCAATGCAGTTATTGCTTGCCTGCCACAGGATCTGCTGATGACAGTTGAAGTTCTTATTCATCAAGGGGCCCAAATAATTGAAACAATCCATCTGCTGCATGCACTCTTTCTGCCTTTACTGCGATTACTTACGGCCTCGTGATATTAGCCAGTGATGTCATACTTAATCAAGCGGTTGGTGGCGTTTGATCTCTGGAGAGCCACACTGAACCCCTGTGATGGTGCATAGGTAACTAAAATAATCCACCTGCTCCAAGCTTTCCTCTTGCAAAACCCAATGGGACGTGATATTTAGCAGTGACTGTCATAACTGATCAAGCAATTGCCAGGCTTGTGCATATTTCCTGAAAGCTGCTCCTGTTTTTCATCATGAATTCCAGATAATTGAAATAATTGTCCTGCTCTAGGGCCCTGCTTTGACTCCAGCATTGTCTGCAATGGGACATTTGCCTACTGTCATATTTATTTAAGAGCTGATGTAGGAAGAGGCTTTGATTATTTTTTCACAAGATGTCATAATACCACAAAGGAAAGTGACATTATTCACATGGTTTGTATGACCGAACTTCCAGACACTGCTCTCTCTACTCACACCATGACTCACAAGCGGATGAGCGATGCCGCATCAGTCTCTCTGGTGGAAAGATGCAGGGAGAGTAGCGAGGGAAAATATGCAAGTTTTGCAGCCAGGATGATAGTGGGAATACTATTACTGCTCCCACAAAACAAGTACCAAGAAATTTAAACACTACAGTGCTCTCCTGGTTAAAGGGACTTCCAGTACACTTTATTTCATTAGCTTAAGAGCCTACACCTATTTTACAGCAGACCTGATACCCCGTCTCAGGCTTTTCACTGCTTACAGCTGAAGTACAGACTTGCCTGTTGATTGATAAAGATTTTAGAATAGTTCAATTAAGCATACCAGCCATAAAAAGCTTTTGTGCGTTAATCTGCTATTGTGGAAATAGGAGCATAGATCTTACCTGTAATCAGGTTATATTGCTCAGTTTTATTTGAGAAGTACAAAAATACCACATTCATCCCCTACATTACATCACACTCCTGAATTTACTGTCTTCATCTCAAGGATGGATGTTGTGTTCATTACTCTGCTTAGCATCTGAGCAGGTCACAGACTGACTTGCAGTGACTGTGAGTCTAGTTCTAGGGTATCAGCAATAAACTTGCAGCTATCAGTCAGCACCTTCCAGGACTTTCATTAAGATCAAACTTTTCTGCAGCAGAACTTACTTTATTATTATTATTATTATTATTATTATTATTATTATTATTATTATTATTATTATTATTATTTTAGGGCTTTTATGTTGAGTCCTACACAAAGCCCAGGATACGGAATAATATTTTTATTTTATAAGACCTCTGCTAAGATAGCATCCATCTTGAATAACATCAAACTTTTTTGAAGTCCAAGCTTTTCTTCATATGTAGGTTTTTTGTTTGTTTGTTTGTTTTCCTTTTCTTTTCAGCTCCTTATCTTCATGCAGATAACACTAAAAGGACTTAGGAGAAGTGCTGATTTTAAAGGGGGAAGGCTGCCAAATCTTATACAAGTACACAGTTAAGGATGATATCAATGACTTTAGTTGCAGTTATCTACTCTTTATTAAAAAGATTTGGATGAAAATGAAACCAACGTATAATCAAGAAGATCCGTTAAGAACATGACAGTTTACAAGTCAACTGCATGATGAAAGGAATACGTTTTCCTTATCCTACCTAAAGAATGGTTTGAGAAAAGTTGTTTAGAATTAGTAAAACAAACAAACAACAAAAAAAAACAGCCTCTCTATTCATGCGTCTTGATTAGAAAGATTTGATGTGTATTATTGTAAAGGCACATGGAGTCAAGCCTTGACACCCAGAAGAGAATTGTTTGTCAAAAAAAATAAATAAAAAAAAAAGGTTCAACCTACATATAGAGACAGGTGGGTGCTGAAGGCCTCTCATCTTGCACAGGGAGCTACTAGGACACGGGGAGGAAAGTAGATCAAGTCCTGACCTCCAGTGGTTATTTCTAACCTTTAGGTCCTAGTGGCACTCTATCATTTGCAGCCCAACACACCCCCACCCCATCTGTGAAATATGTTTTAATTAAAAGAATGATCTAGCCTGGCAGTAAAGTTTACATCTCAGTTTTATAGGAGAAAACTTACATAGGAAGATTTGATCCACTGCTCATGACTGTTTGTTAGTGAATGCATACCTGAAGGAAAAAGATGACAGAGGACACTTGTTTGTATGTGTGCATACAGTGGAGGGAAGGAGGGTCAAGGAGAAAAATCTGCCTTTTGATGAAATAGATTAAAAAAAAAGTACAAGTGATGACTGAATGTTGAGAAATTCAGACAAGTGACTTGATTTACAGATAATTGGCCCTTATTAATAAAGGAAAACATCACCGCAGCATTTTGTCAGCAGTGAGATGCAATTATGCATCATTAATTATACGGGCATGTCAACACGAGGTCAGACAACACAACAGAAATGAGAAAGTAGTCCTATAGCCTCACAATGTTTTAGTTAAAAAATACTGCATGTTTATACAGCAATCTTGGCGGGAGGAAACTAGTCTTCGTTTAAAACAGCCGAAAATCTGGGGTCCAATTCCGATTCCTGATTTAAAACCAAGAAAAAACATTAAATAAAACAAAGCAATGGGAATAGGGGAGGTATTGTAGACTAAGTAACCACACACATTGTCAACCTGTCCAGACAGGTCTGCTCATGAACACAACACCAGAGAGTTTCAATTACTAGGGGGTCAATAACAGCTTGCCAGGAGTGAGTGGTACAATTCAAAGCAGATCCATGATTTTGTTATCACACACATGCTTAAGACAATCTACCACCTTTATTTTATTTATTTTTTAATTTCTTTTTAGTGACTAGGAGAAGCAATCAGATCTGTTTGGTCTCTATGTCAGCTCTTCTGTGTGGTGGAGTTGTCACTTGCAATACTATGCCTCATTGCAAATAAAGCCGTGCATTATCTGTAGGTCATTATTTGTACCACAACTAAGAAGGACAAAAAAGGAAGCTTAACCTCTGTTAGCAGTGGAATAGTATTTTTCCTTAAGTCGCTTTTAGCCAGGTTATTCCCTGTACCCTGAATTGCTCTATTTGCAGACTGATTTGCTTGTGAACAATAAATGGAAGCAAGTTTTGCAGCTTCATTGGATGTTTCAAATACCCCAGTAAGGTCACAATAAGTTATGTGATGTCAATTCTGCATGCAATTCATAGTGCTTTATCCAATCCTTTCAATTTTTGTGGATTAGAAATATACATATAATCCCAAAGGCCAAAAGCTTCTGAAGTAAAAAGCACTCAATGTTCTAACGCTTGTCCCTAATGGAGTTCCTATGCACCTTTGCCAGCACAAGAGAGGCTTGGAAAGATTCTGGTAGTGCCGCTTCCTTCCCCAAATGAAGGGCAAGACTTGGAATTGAATAGAGATACAGAAAGTTGTGCCAAAGAACATTTCAGGGATGCACCTTTTCATCAGAGCTGGAACTGTGTTAGGCAATCTACTGGAAGGGAATAACATGTTCTAAGTTGCCAACATTTGTTTCTTCAAAGTTAGGGCTACTCTTTCCAAAAGTGAGAGTTTGTTACTGATGTGTTATTTCCTTGGGGGGAGGAGGCAATGGACTTAAAAAAAAATAATAAAAAAAAATTATTCCCATCTCCTAACGGTCAGATATGTTTCTGTTCCCTGACAAGAAAAACAAGATTCAGTTCAAGATTGTAGTGATTAGAGTGATGACAATGGAAGTGCACTGGGAAAATCATTTTCCTTTCCAGCTCAGTAGAGAAATCTTGTTTTCAGCAGCTCCATTTCACACACAAACCTCCCTTGAGATACTAAATTCAAGGCCTGAAACTGTCTCCTTTCCTCATGTTATTTTATCTTTTCACATAATTACAGGGAAATTGCTAATGGTCACACTGAACACTTCGATTAGATTTATCAATAGGGCAAATCAAACATTCACAGTAAGTTAAGTCATGCAAGACACATTTCAATACAGAACTATACCGCTAGAGTTGATAATTTAAAGACAAGCATTTAATTGCATAAAAACTGGGCGGGAGAGTGCAGTGGGGTAAGTGAGACTGCCTTTGAACAAACAGTGGGATAAGCAATGATAAGAATATCACTTTCAATGTTTTTCTGATACTAAGCCAGGAGAAGTAAATTCCTAATTCCTGGATTTTAGCTCAGTGCAAAAGGTAAGCAGTAGTGACCTTTAAAACTAGGTTGGCCTCTACTCCAGTTTGCATTTTCTTTTTTCTTTTTTCTTTTTTTAAACCAGTGTTTTTGTCCAACTGTACGGCTCTTCTGATGGCCAATACATCTTTCCTTTCAAGCCAAAGCTGCTAGAGAACTTAGATACTATTCACCTATTCACTGTATCCAGCCTTCTGCTTAGGCAGCAAATGCTACTCCTAGACAATGGTTATCTTGAGTAGCTATAGCATCATTAACTTGTCTCAAATGCCCCATTTTTGAAGATTGTTCTTGTTAGGAACAATTTTGGAAGAGCACAGAAGAGCTGAAAAGGGCTGAGTGTTTTAGATTAGACTATTATAGTAAAATTGAGCACCCCAATCAAATTCTCTGGTATCTAAACTGATTTACTGCATCCTAGCTCTTCTGTGTTAAAAGAGGTCTGACAATAAGTACGCATACACATCAGAAGTTTTGTAGTGGTGTTAAGCCTCCCCCATCCCCTTAGGTGAGACTGCAATTTAGACTACAGTTTACCAGAGAAAAACAAAAAAAGTATCTCTATCTCAATATTACAGAACTATATTGATGAAATGTCCAACATGCTGAATCTGGTAATTAGTAGCGGAGGTGTGACTTTGAGATAATCCTGGATTGTTTTTGAGACAGGCTAGTAACAGAGAAAAAGATGCTTGCGGGACTTTCTCAGACAGTAGAGCTATCATAGCCAGGTATATAGTAAGTGCACATTCAGGTATATAGCCAGAGCCACAGCCTTCTCTCAAGCTTTCAGTGGCAGACGTGAAAGACATTTGGATGACTTCAATGTACCTTACACCACCCTGAAACAATCACAATAAGAATCATCTTATTTGTTTAGTAAAATACTTATACTGTAATCACTTATTTAGTAACCAAATAAAGAAGGTCGCCCACACTCCTAATAAATTATCTCTATCAGGATTTCAAAAATATTAATTTATTAACAACTATTGAAAGAAACAAAGGCCATCAGACTAGTAATTCAATATTTTTCAGGGACCTAAAAGAACAAAATACTGTTTCTATCTGGAAGAGCAAGGAAGATAGACATTGAGGAAAACAGATTTCATTCTTTCAGAAAATGAATGCTGCTCGTTTAGTCCATAGCTATACAGGTCTCCTATCACAGCAGGATCTCGGAGTAACCCCACAAAGGGATGGGCTTTGCTTATACCCTTCAATATTTTGTCTTATACTATTTGAGGGAAAAAAAGAAAAAAGCTCAATCGACCCTATTAGCATCTTTACAAAGTAATAACCAACATTTCTTGATAAACTAATATATTAATGGAATTCTAATTTATCCTTATTCTATTAAAACTGTCACTTGGCAAACAAGATCCCAGACACAGAATAACTGGCAGCTTTTATTCTATCAAACTAAGCTAAAAAATA
This sequence comes from Oxyura jamaicensis, assembly GCF_011077185.1. Classification (NCBI taxonomy): domain Eukaryota; kingdom Metazoa; phylum Chordata; class Aves; order Anseriformes; family Anatidae; genus Oxyura; species Oxyura jamaicensis. The sequence continues at coordinate 28,342,890 of NC_048898.1, read as the reverse complement.
AAGATATGCATGTTTTTGAAAGGAAGAAATATAATCTAAATTTGCATTTCAAGACATTTGCCTAAGCATATGAGTTGGTGAATACATTTGTCAGTATTATCAGATTACTTTGCATTTTGTATATTCTACTTCTACTTGTATAAATACTGGTAACACGGGAACTAGAGGTGATCAGGGCCATTCTCCTACTTTGTAAGAGGAATGCGGTGCTAATACTGGGAAAAATAGGGCACTGAGCCAGGACTTAAGTACTTATTGTGGCTAAAGTACCTTTAATAGAACTTACGATATGAATGTTCTGTAATTAAATTTATGTCAACATAAAAATCAAAACAGTGTAGGTTCTGTTACTGCAATGAGAAACAGAAAAGAAGACCCTTGCACCCAATGGAAGCCCTCTTGACTCTGCAGATTTGCTAGAGTCAGTAGAATCTACATACTTAAAGCATTTGTCCAGAATAAACTGGCGGAAGGAGGGATATACCCATCTGCAACTTCAAAATTAAAAAAGTGTTTTTAAATTTGAAGGAAGATTTTATTACATGTAATATTTTAATTAGATAGATTTGATTATATTTATTAGATAGATTTTAAAGACAATGATTTGATAGTGATATTCAGCACAACATTTTTGACGACTAGTACCTCAAGTTCTCAGAAGGGTCTGGATCTTTCTACATGCGCCTATGCGGCTCAAGATGGAATGCAAGACAATCTTTTCTGAAATACTGCACAATGGTGTGTATAATGGAGTTAGGATTTGTTGTGTATTTTGCAAATTAGCATATATAATTTTCAATTTTGCTAGTAATTCAAAAAGCTTTAACACTTATTTAATTAGTCTAAGCTTGGTAATTCTGCCAATGAAAACTAAAGTGGTTAAGTTGCATTAATCAAAACCAATGTTAACAGTTAATTTTCTGAATGATAGAGCAACATAAAAACAAACTCAAGTAAAACTATGATTAATTAATTGATTAGCTGGTTCCTGTTGAGAAATTATGTTCAATAAGGGTCTGTCAATATAAATTGCTATCAATTGCCACTTTATGAAGTGCCAAGAATAATGGGTTCAGGTGCATATTAGAACTAGTTGTCATGAATGCCAATTTACAGGAGAAAAATAGACTGTTTATCACCTAATTTAATTTCAAACAGTTAACTTACTTGTAATAACTCATTTTAGCACTGAACGTTCAATAACTTGACTGTTAAAAGCACCAGCTAATAAGTTTGCAAATTTAAACTCTGTAAATAATTTAAGCAGCCTATAACTCAGTTTAGCTATTGACTAGTTAGAGAATGCTTAGCAACTGTATTTAGCACCCAGACACTCCCATTCCTCCCACCAGCAGCATGTTTAATTGCAAATGGTTCCCTACTGCTCCAGCATTAGACTTGACTCTATAAGCTTTCAAGAACATTGAGAAAGATGCAATGTTGCTTCTGGCCAGCTCAGCCAGGGGAAGGGGGGTGTCTCTTAGGTCACACATGGTAGCAATTAGACCACACTTGGAGGCATTTTATATGCTTTCAGCACATCTGGGCAGTACTGTTGTCCAGATGCTGAATAAGAAAAATGCCTCCTGGTTTGTAAGCAGAGTGAAAGGAGGCCAACTTACTCTGTTTGGGGCTTGTGGGTCTTAGTTCATCCTTTACTATCCTTCCTATTTCTAGTCTTTTTAGTTTATTTGATGGCAATTGTGAACCAGGAATATTCTTAGCCGCAGGATTTACAGTGACTATAACTTGATTTAGCAGTCCCTGCATATAGATATGCAGTTACATTATAGCAATAAATTCAGATTGTGATTATTTAATAGTTTATTAATCTGCTTAAAGCTTTACATCTACAAACCACATATAACACTTGTAGGCAGACTGGTAAGTCCTTGCAATACCTTGAAGTTCCTGAAAAATCAAAATACTGACAGGTTTTTGTTTGTTTGTTTGTTTGTTTAAAAAAAAGAAAACTTAGCAAACAAGGTATTGAAACCAATTGTGTTCCAGCATACTCACAATACGTGCCCATGAAATTTCACCAAGTTGGACTCTTATCTGTCAGACAGGACAGTGCACAAAGCTTACTGACTGTTTCAGTAAGTAACTGGAACTACCTTGTGCTAGCACGCCGTACATTCATTAGCTGACACAGATCACTTTATATTTCAGAATAACTGTTGCATTAACATTCTCCTGTAATCTCTGACTTCAAGAAAGATCAGCCATGGTTGCAAACAAGCAACAATAAGCTAAAAAGTTTCAAAAAGGCTTTTCAACTTTCCTATAATAACATGAATTGATTTAATAAAGAAAAAAGTTCAACAGCAAAGCCTTTGAAATGCCACCTCAAAAACAGGTCAGATTCTGACTTCCTAGGTTCTCTTTTACAGCATGAAAAGCTGTCTTTTGCCTCATGACTCCCCTCCTCATGGGAACTCCCACGGATCACTTCTGTTAGCAAAAAGAAATCCATTTACTAAGCCTATCCTCGAGCTAACAGACTGCGCTTCCATTGGGAAAATGCTGCAGGCTGAACACAGCTATTGACCAACCTAGTTTAAAAATATAAGAGTACATAACCAGCACAACACTAGCCTTGCTATTTATCAGACAGTATACAAAGATCTTGAATAAGTAAGGAATTATTTTTTTTTTTTTAAAAAAAAAGTTGTTCCCAAGTCATCTCTTCATGAATAAATGTAAATGGAGTTTGAGATTCATTTGCTCTTACTGTTCCAGGAGCAGTTTAGGATGACAAAGCTCAGAAAGTCATTGCCATCATCCCCTTCCAACCCCCCCCAAGAAGATCTCCACAGGAGGTAGAGTGAGGACAAATTACAGATGTCCATTTACGAATCAGAGTAGGTATAACTTTGCACTTGAACATTGCAGAAGCACGATTTAAATATATAAAATTCAACTAAAAATCCTTCCAGATAGAGAGTTATTTTTACCATGTTCAAGGACCCCTCGGTAGTAACAGAAATAACCCTCTGCCTGGAGGATTACTTTTGAACCAGACCGTTATGGTGTTTTACTGTATTGATCCAAAGTTACACTGACAAATGAAAAGACAATCAGAGATGGGAACTTCTTAATCTAGAGTCATAGATTTCATAGCTCTAGTTTCATTACCAAAGCTAACAACACACATACCTATGCCAATAGGCTTTTCCCAACCCTGTCAGCACATATTTAATACCTGAAAGGCAGTGGGAAAACATGGCATTTTACTTTTTCCTCTTTTAGGGGACATGGAAGGAAAGAATTATCAGTCAAAAGCTTATATATTTACAGTAAATGTGCTAGAAGGTTCAAGAATTACATTCTCTGAATCAGAGTAACAGTGAAGTGGACTTTAAAAAGCACTTTTTTCCCTTGAGCATCTCATTGCAAATTTGGCAAAAAAATAATAAATAAAAATGCTGCAGTTCTAAAGAGAAATTGCTTGAAAGAGCTTTTTCATAAAGAAACGTGGCCATAATTCATAGTTTGAAGTCTGTATCACATCTTAAACCCTTACTAAGAAGTACAAGAATCTGGAATTAAATTGGAACAGAAAAGGTAGTATTCAAGCTTGCAAGGCATTACCACACACCTGAAAAAAGTGAGTTGATCTTTCCATACAACACCAGGATTGACTGATCCATGTAACAGTCTACATTAATTTAAAATAGAGACAGCTTATAATTAATTGAATTTGAAGTATCATCTAGTATTTCTATTGGCATCCTACAAGTGGTATTTGATTCCATATGATCCATTACTTCAATCATTACATGGTAATAAAGCCTTTTAATAAAGCTTTCAGATGATAAATAACATTGATCTGTCAGAAATTGTTATCTACCATTGATAAACACTATGTAGTAAGACAGCTGTAAGGAAGAAATACGCATCATAAAACAGCTGAATGCAAGGTCCTACCTAGACACAGAATGTTATTCATCCTAGGGGGAACTGGGAAACTAACTGAATCTCAGTAACAAGATTAGTACAAGGTCCCAGTAAGATGTTATACAGGAAAACAAATACTGAGTACAGACAGAAGAGTGAAAAGAGATTAGTACAGTGCTGCTTTTGTATAACATTTTTAAGATTCTGTTCATTTTTGTGCAGCTCCTCAACAAGCATGAAGCATTAACAAAGCCATACTAGTTTGAGACCAACTTTCAGAGCTCATCCTTCAACTCCAGTCCTTTCCAAACAAGGAAGACAAAAGGTGCAGAATCATATCACATTCAGAAGAGAGCTACAGAACAATTTGTAGTCTAGGGAACATATTTTGCAGTGTGAAGAACTCAATTAGCTTTATCAAATACCTTTTAAAGGCTATTAAATCAAGATCTACAAGTACTAATAAAAAGTAAGACTTTGAGACCACTTTCATAGACAAAGGCAAAATGAATTTAAGTAGCTCTTAAATTTATCACAAGTTGGTGCATTATTTAAAATAGATTAATAAAAGAAAAGTTGAAAAATATTAACCATTCAAAGAATGCAGATACAGATTGAAAGGATCAACTGTGACGAACATGACACATACAATTTAGGTATCTATTCTGAAGATACTGGTCCACCAAAATCCTCTCTGCATTATTTTAATGGCACTTAAGTCCCTGTCTGTCTTCCTGCAGGAACACCGGAGTAAACATGCCTTTGTTCACATTTTCTATAGAAAAATTAAAAATTCAGGATTAAGGAGGCCAGAATGAATTTGTAACCTATTGTCAAGATATTACAAGAGAGATAAAGTTTGATTCTACCCAAAAGGCAATACATGAACACCACACTGCAACAGTTCTATTGTATTAAAGGCTTGGGTATCACATGGTGCAGAAATTAGAAAAGCCATACCCAATACCTTCTTTCTCCCAGAACAGCAGCCTAGATCCTGGGTCAGGTTTCCCCCAAATCTGTGGAGATCATGAAGTCATTTCTCTACATTGTCATAGCCATGGCAATAAGTGACAAGACCAGCTCATAGTCTTACGTCCAGTTCAGAGATTATTCTTTGACTCTGTTGGCTGATCTCATGCAACATCCATCTCTTATATTTACCATGACTGTGAGGCATTGAGCTACTTTACAAAGAATAGAAGCAGCAGAACCACCTCTGGTTTTGAGAGCAGTAGCATGAGCATTTAGTTCCAGGAGATCATGTTTAATTGTGAATTTTTATTTGACACAAGTTTCCTCCAGCCTGTTTTGGGAACTTTTGAAGAGGTGTCCCTTTGGAATATTTCCTGTTGGCTCTGTTTCACACATGGCTCTTGATTCAAAACAAAATCAGTCATCTAAAAGCTGGAGTACTACAGCAACAGATTATGACACCAAAATCTCTTGGGAGAAGTTTATCCCAATGCTTCATTCAGTATTTTTAAATTGACATCGTATTTCTGGATGAGCGCTAGTTAAGCCTTGCATTTTGTAGGAATAGCTGTAGTAATAATTGGGTTATATTTTATGGCTTCTGTTATGCTGAAAGCCACATCTAGATTGAAGATAGAAAGGGCCGATATAAATACTATCATTTACAAGTAAGGCACTAGATAGGAAACAAGAAAACCTGGGCTTGCTTCCAATTTTTCCCTCCTCGGTTTTCCTGTGTGCAAAGTGGGATGAATATCTGGTGGTATATAAGAAACATTTTTATACCTAAACATGAAAATAAACATTGTTTACTAGTAGACTGTTTCAAATAGCTACAAGGCTACTGAAATATTGAATTACTACAATACTTGCTTTCCCTGACAAGTTCCTCATCTGCATTGTATAGAATTTACTACTTTAAATAATTTAAGGCTGTAAGTCAGCAGGACATTCACACTTCAGGAAGCCTGACACTATACTCCACAAATACCACTTAGATTATGACAATGACTGTTAGATAGTACCGAAGAACCTCACTTCATTAATTGTGAGGCTTAAGATACATTGGAGTCTTGCCAGCATTTAAAAAACATTTTAAACCACACCATTAGTACATTAATAACTCAACATCATGTTATAGAAAATGAAGTACAACATCAGCAGTGTTGATATTCTCTGAACATACAAACAGCAACAGGACACTTCAGTGTTCATTCAGTAGGAATATTTGCTTCACATTTGCTTCAAGAATATTTTATTCTTTTGACACCACTCCTTTTAAATTTGATCTGTGCTCACAAGTATGTTACATATAGATTTGCACTATTTTCTGAATCAGTCACATGTATAAACACCTAAAGACTCCATTACAAGTTTAAAGTATAAATCTTGGAATATGGTACCTATTTAAATATGTTTATGAAGAAAATACTAAACTTTCACAAATCCATTTTTATAAAGGAACTTTTAATCTTAAGAGACTTTATAGATTATCCTTTACAGACAGACTTAAAATGTTAATTTTTTTTATTTTTTTTTTTAAAAAGTTATTTGGTTTTCTACTCAGAATCAGTAACAGCCTTATTAGTCATGCAGATTATTTTCATCATTCTGAAATCCCTTATTGGCATTCTTGCCCCTTTATTCTATGCAGGGCAGGTGGAGGGGTGAGCAGGGAACTCCTATCATATAATTGGCAAATGGTCACATGTTAAAAAAAATAATCACAGGGATGATGCTAGCTATTTTCAGGAAGATGCTATTGAATATAGCCAGGTATGCATTAACTCTGTGGTTTGTTTGTTTGTTTGTTTGTTTGTTTGTTTTAAAAAAGCGTGAGTTTCTAGTTCCATTTTCTCATCAGAATTCCAACAGGGTAGTACTAAAGTTATGAAAAAAGCCTACATATGAAAAAGCCTACATGGTGTCCTAATAACAGCGTGCAAAGCATCTAAAGCTAGTTTTTGTCACTCTCAAGCTGGTTGCACTTTGTAGCAGTAGCTTGCATTGTTACTACACCTAACTTGTGTGCATGTTTCCAACCACAGCTACTCAACATACTTGTTACCACCAGAATACCACCACCTCCAGAATACACTGTGCTGTTGGCTCACGTGCATCACGTGCTTTTTGAGATCATACAGGAATGCTCTACATAAAAGGTGGGTATGTTTGTGTTTCCCTCTTCTGCTGCTTTGCAGTAATTTTATAAATGTTACTTACTGCAATGGGCAGGGTTTGGCTTACTTAGGTCATACCTTTTACATATTCCATCACTTTTCCTCACACAACTTCCCCCTTTATTTATAGCAGGTAAATGGAATCAATTGTACTTACCAGCTACTCAAATTATTCAATGGTTTTGCAGACTGGAACAAAAATATATTATGGTATTAATCAGTTATTTGCTATTGAACCTCAGATTACTGTTATCTTGAAATGGAAACACCTGTATGTCTACCTGATGTAGGAAGTCTCATTCCTACTGCATAGTTTGTTTCCAAGGTCACCATATCATAGAGTCGGTAATATAAACTAGCACCAAAGAAGTTTTAGATACTTGAAAACAATTATTATATTTATAGACTTAAAAAAAAAAAAAAAAAAAAAAAAAAAGCTATTATTGTTTGAATCACTGCAGAAGTGACCAGAGGTGAACTGAACATCTATTCTGTAATTAGGACAGGCAGAAGAAGATAGAAGAACCTACAGGCTTTCTTCAATTTCCATCGGAATCCCTCTACTCTTCATCAAAGTAAATACTAATGCTGACTGCTCACTAATGCCATCAATTTCTAAGAGTTTCTTCTGCCTTTATCAAACTTGCTTTATAAGCATCATTTTTAATACATGTTCCATGATAAAACAGCTTATACAGGAGCATAACTGAGAGTTCATTTGAGCCAACATCTCTGGTAATAGGCACTGTACATAAGACAAACTTCCTTATCTGTTACACACTATCATTTACTTGAAATATGGCTAATTTCTGTCATTTATTAGAGATGAGACAGTTGAGTATCCTTCCTTGTGTCACATTGATTTCAAGTTGCTTATGACCACACAAAATTGGTGACACTGAATTTCTGAATACAAGTTTGAGAAGATTCACTCTGTACCTCGGATATTAACACATTGCCTTCACAGAAGCCTCCAGATAAGAGAAAGGGCACAAATGCTAGCATTTATTACATTCATGATCTCATTCATTGAGAGTTAAAACATCTATAAAAGTAGATCAGTGGACTACATCGATAGCATCAGACCATATATAGTAAACAGGACAATTTCTTTATTTGTAGCTTAAATAATTGCTTAAACAGTTGTATATTTGGTTGCAGCCAGCCTATTGCTAGATGAAGAAGAAGAGGAAGAAAACAGTTGCTTAGTAGAAGAGTTACATCTGTCCAGAGTACCTGGCAGGTTTAAAAGGGAAGACACAAACAAAAGAAGTTTTTTAGTAAGTGATTCTCTTAAAGGGCAGCTGATACACAAATAAGGAACTCCGACTGACGTATTACCAAGAAAAAAAACTAAACACCAAGCAAACTGAATCACACCAAAAGAGACAAACTTCTCTCTCAAGTAATGCATGCTTGAAACCCATTTTTTCTTCCGCTTTTACTTCTTTAAACAATTAATATATCATTTGTTATGTCAACTGGCACAACATGGATAATAACTTCACCTTTATTTTGCTGAAGCACCTTGCACTAAACAAGAAAGAAGAGAGACTTTTCTTCCCACAACTCACCAGCTTTCCAGGCTGCTTTTGGTGGCCAGCCATGGTGCTTCATACTTTTTGCCATGATATCTCTCAGTATGATTACAGACTTTTCACACAAGGTGGCAAATTTGCTATTTATTTGGATTATTATTTTTTTAAATTTATTTTACAGCAGCTGATTCTAATTGGCTAACTAATCAATGCTGAGCATATGTAAAGGCCTACAAGTAGTATCTTCATCAGCCCTTTCCGGGTTATCCTGCAAACTGTGAGGTTTACCACAAAACCACTAAAAAAAATAATATAAAAAAAATGAACTCATCTCACCACATATGAGCCACAAACTCATAACTGTGTTTTGTAACTGCATGTACACTGCCAATATTTAAACACATTCTTTAACACATTCTTCACTATGTATTGTATACAAAGGTACATGTTGCATCTACTAAAATGTAGGAAAAAATTATGGACTGCCAGGAATTATTATGAAATTATGAAATGCCAGGAAAAAAATATGGACTTTACAGACTGGCATAATAAGAAAAAAAAGGTAAAACAACAACAACAACAACAAAAAAAAAACATGCCTCATCAAGAAATATCAGCAGAAAAACAGACATCGACCACTGTTACATGCTGTTACTGAGGGAAGTGCCTTTACAGCAGTTTTTTTGATTACATTAACCTCAAAGTTGCTCTAGTTTATTCAAAACTTTATATCCAATGTTTTTTTCCATTAAAAAAAAAAAGTCTGAAAAGCAACATAAAAAAGCCTGAAAACCTGAGCAACATAGATTATTATTATTATTATTATTATTATTATTATTATTATTTTTTGCTAATGGTATCCATCTGGTTGAGTTAGGAGGAAATACATATAGCTTATATATAGTATATAACCTCAACAATATGTATAGAGGCATATAGCGACATCGTTCCGGCAGTTAGGAAAGTAAAAGCTCAGCTGAAACTGAAAACTACAAAGAGATGTGAATGGAAACTGGAAGGACTTGTGTAAGTGGGTCAGAAACAAGAGCAAAGGATGCATGAGAAAAATGTAGGCCTGCTGCTCAGTGGGCCAGGAAACCCAGTGACTCAGGACACTCTAACAGCTGTAGTATTCCATGCCTTCTTTGCATTGGTCTTTACTGATAAAGACTTCTCTTATGGCCCCCAGATCCATGATCCTATAGGCAGAGTCTGAGGGGGTGTAATATTACTCATAGTATGCATAGTAGACCACTTAAACAAATTGGATATAGTCAAGTGCACAGGATCAGATAGGATGCTGTGGGAGCTGGCCAATGTCACTGAGAAAATGCAATCATCTTTGGTCATGGTGATCAGGGAGGTTCCTGTAAAAAGGCAAATTTTACACACATCTGGGGAAATTTGGGCAGGTCAGCTGAACTAGCTTCCCCTCGTCCCTGGGAAGACTATAGAGGAAATCCTCCCAGAAACCATGTCCAAGCACATGAAAGACAAAAAGCTGATTAGGGACAGCCAGAATGGATTTTTTTAAGAACAAATTTGGCCACAGAAACATGTTTGCTTTTGGTAACATGACTAGCTTAGTGGAAGACTGAAGTGGATGGTTCCAAACTTGACTTTAGCATGGCTTTCAAAGCAGTCTTCCACAATTTTCCTTTGTAAACAAACCTGTGAGCTATAGGTAGCCTAGGAGTTAGAAGGAAAGGCTGACAGGATTTCTTCATTCTTAAGAGAAGGCTAAGGGAGGATCTAATTGCTGACTCCAACCATATCTTTTCTCCAAGGCACACAGGGATAAGACAATGGGAAGCAGAAACAGGTCACAAGAAAGGGATTCTGATGAGAAATTAGGAACAGGTTTTGCACAAGGAGGGTAGCCAAACATTTGAATGAGGGCTAGAGAGATTTTGGAAACATAATCCTTAGAGATACTCAACACACCATGGGTCAGGGCCCTGAACAAGCTGATTAAAGGTGGTTTGACCTTGTCTGGGGGTTGACTGACCCACAGCCAGTTTGACTGGTAGTTGAGAGGTTTCTTACAACCTAAATTAGCCTATGATTTTCCAACCCGTATTAGTTTATGATTCTATTGTGCATGATGAATGCTGTTTCCTACAGATTAGGTTTATTGTCTAATTCAAATTTAATAATGAAAAATAATGAATTTCAGCTTAACATGAACTTTTCTAACAGGGATCAGTTCTTTGGTCCTATTAACCTAAATCCCCCAAAACTGCTGGATAGAAAATGAGTTTTCCAGTGCTGTAAATACTCAGCTAAAAAATAGTTGTACTCATCTGTCACAAGTGTTCACCATGTTACTACCTTAGTGATCACAATGCTGAAACAAAATGGTACTTGGAGAAGATCTTCACAGCGATGAAGAAATGCTGGTTGGAGTTAAAATCAGGAAGGGTATAGGTGAGTGTGGGAAAGCATTTTGAAGTCCCTACAATTACACAGAAGGTGTACCAAACAATGATTAGCATTATACGCTTCTTGAAGAGCTTTTGGCTTTCTCATTCATTCCAGCTCTCATGAAGCATCATTTCCATATAATGCTTTTTGCTTATCCCAATTTATTTGAAGTCATTACTGCAACATTTTGAAAGATAATGAGTTATTTTCTTTTCACTTCTCAGGGAGACTTCAGCTCTTTGATATACTTGGACATTTTAAGCCCTTTGAAAAACTACCTTAAACAGAGTAATAGAGTATACCTCAGTTACAAAGGCTATTGCAGAGATTGCTGTAAAAATGTCAGCCCTAAGCCTTACTTTCTGTGTTGGCTTTCTAAAAAATGTAAGTTCAAAGTTTCAGACCTCATCCTCAAAATGCTCCATGGCTAAGATGGTACATATAAATCCCTGCCTCAAGGTCTGTAGTCAAGGTAATAGTTGGCCATTTTGCTTGTCTTGCCCAATGGGACTTTTGGGAAAAAAACTAATGCCAAGTATCACAGGAGATATACCTTCCTTAGCATTAGGTTATTAACGTGAGTGAAATTTTACTGTCTGCAGACTTTCAAAAAATTCCTTATCATATATCACAAATCCTAGACAGATTTCTCTGACTTTGCCTTTTCTAACATAAACATATGGCAAAATGTATACACTTAATAAAACAAAGCATGATGTTACACACTCCTTTTCTTGGAGACAGGATGAGAGAGCAAATGTGACAGACATTAGCAACTAATGATGTTCCATTTACTGCCAGAAAGCAATCAGATAATATGGCAATAAGCGCGTACAAGCACCTACATAGAACACTAATTTAGAATACAAATGAAAACTCCTACTTATAGTCTAACAGCGTGAAGATCACATTTTAGTGTCTTTATCATTAAAAGTCAAAATGGATCAATGTATTATAAACAGAATGAATGAATCTACATATACAGTGGGCATAGACAGACTGGAACGTAAATACAACACAAGTGCCAGCCAAGCCTTGGTGCTAAAAGCTTCAAAAACCTCTTGGTAATAATTTTTTTAAAATTAAATGCTAGTCTTTGGAATGAATGTGTATTGAGAACTAGCAATAGTTTAGACATCAGGAAAAAGATATAAACCCTATGATTTTTAATTATTATTCACTATTTTATATTTTTGCTCTTAAAGTTTAATTACATTTGTTAACATATTAGATAGAACTCATTGGATTCTTGTACTCTTGCAACATCAAAACTACATTTCATCTGCCACCTATAAGTACCAAAAATCAATGAACTTTTCCTACACTAAATGCCCAGGTTTTATGCCATTTATTGTCGTGAATCTCAATGGCTATATACAGTGCACATAAAAGTTGTACCACTTTGTCAAGGCTTTGAAAATTATGGTTTGGGTTGCATGCAACACATTACTTAACAAAGAGGTCACATTAGGAGAGATCTAGAAGCAGTTTTGTGCAATTTTATGGTTTTTTTTTTTGTTGTTTGTTTGTTTGTTTCTGCAATTTTATTGATATATGTGTTGCTTCCAAGGCATCCTGCATCTTCATGTATAGCCATACATTAACTATTGCTGGTCCTATATTGGTAATATGCCTTTTCCAGTTCTCCTCTTACTTTTTTCTCACCTTGAGCTGTTACATCTTCTTTAAATTAAAAGTAAAAGAAAGTCACAAACAGGACAGACACTTGGCTTAGAGAAGCTTATTTGAAATGCTTGAAATGTTTTTTGTGGGTCTCTGAACAATGCTTTTCTTTTTTTACACATAAGTGTGTTCAACATCTGATTCCTTCTGTTTCCTACAGTCCAAAAAATATCTCAGTATAAAATACATTGCTTGTCTACCTTTCCAGAAGCCCAGTGCCTTTTCTTTTAATAACAATTAAGGTGAATGCAGAACAGAATAATTCTATTTATTAACTCCAGCTGCTTCAATATTTATACAACTTTTTCAAAGGCCTAAACAGTGGAAAAAAGAATATGGCAGCAAGTGTCTTTTTAAACTTCCAGTTTCTTACCAAAAGCTGGATAATAAAGATAAGAAAAAGGTCATCTCACCAAACATATGGGATGAGGAATAGCAGTAAAAAAGTAAAACTTCTAACTTAAATAAAATTCCAATAATGTGAATATGTACCAAAGTTGAAAAAAAAAAAAAAAATCATACATATCTGTTAGAAACTTTACTTCTTCACCCTAATGAACAATAATGTTTTACAATCTTTGTTATAGGAAGCTCTAATAGGTTTGTAAAATACACTGTATTTATAACTGGAAGCAATAACATATCACAAATACTGGTTACTCTTTAAAGGAGCTCCTGTTATAGAGATAGCTCTGATTCAAATTTATTGGTATTCCGAATTTCACTGCAGTCTAACTGCCTTTGTAACTTCTACATTACTACAGAATCTACTACACTTCAGTATAGCATTCATAATCCCTTGATTTCCAACAGAAATTTTACAAGGAAACAACTCCTTCAGAGCCTTTAAAGAATCATACCATTGTGCCCTAAATCCTGATTGAGGTTATTCATTTTCCAAATTCTAAGAGTGTTATGGTATTTTATGTAATAAGAAATGTTGAGATTATTACTAAAACTAACATTATAGGCAATGTTTCTACCTCTGCTTTGTTAAAGCCAGTGAAATGAATTCATGCCTTGTGATGTACATCCTCAGCCTCTCCATGGCCTTTTTGAAATTGTGGGTTCCTCTCACCAAAGTGATCTAGTCTGCCTGTAACTACTACAATACTCTTCTTAACAATCAGTGTAAAAAAGGAAGATGCTTCTCAAACTATGCAGATGGAAAAAATAATACCTAACCTGCAGGCTGCTTCTACTGAGAAGTTAGGGAACAAGAAGAAATGCTGCGCAGCATGCTACATTAAATTTCCTCCATTCTGATGATAGACAGATTAGAGTAGTACTTGCATTTGCCTTTTTTCTAATAGCATAGATGAGGAGTGATCCAGACAAGGAGAGAGCTGAACTTCAATCTCTATTAAATCCAGGAGAGTGTCATGGTCTACCTGTACAGGAACATGCTCCATCCTTTTTCTTGAAATTTCCCTGTGCAACTATAAATTCAAGAGCCAAAGCAAGCAGGCAAGTGAAAGTTAGACACCAAAATTAGACACTTCTGTTGTTTTAGTATGCATTGTTGTTAGCTGAATGAACTGAAACTCAATTACAGAGCTAGGAAACAGCATTCAGGTAAACCCTACAAGGTAAAGCTAAGGACTACAAGCTGCCAAATTTCAACCACCACATTACAGTGGCCAGTTACACCTGGAAGCACAGGAAATAGCTGATGAAAGACCGTAGCTTCTGAATCTATTTCTTCCCCTTCTCCTTTCCTTATAAAGAAAGTTTAAAGAAAGATGATAAATAACTTTTGATCTAAAACCAAAATAAATACTCAGAAAACATGTAAAACTAGAAAGAGCATCCTGTCAAGAGTGGTATGTAGAAACCAGGTGAAAGGCCCAGTCAAAGAAACCAAGAAAAATTTCATTGTGTGTGCTCTTTAGTTATCCTGAGAGTATAGTTATTTGCACGCTTTGGTGTATTCTGTTTAAACAATTCTGGAAAAATTACATTGTCATGGATTTGCTATCCAAAGGCAAGATTCCCATAAGCAAACTTCATTAAAAGATAATCCTAGAGCTACAAACATATGTATTTTATTTTGTATTCACTGAATTTTGCATCTATCTACTTTATGAAATGAGATTTTATTTATTAATGTTAATGAACATAGGACATGTACAGTGTCATTTTTCATAACATTTACAGACACATCTAAACACTAATGCTTGAAAACAATCAGAATATGTATTTTGATACTTTCAATTTGCATCTATGCATAACATAATACACCAATTTAACAATTGCTATTCACAGCATGCCAATATCGCTGAAACACCTACATTTAGCTAGTCAGCCAAAAATCCAGCTAATTGTTCCAATTGAGCATAAAATTTGTTGGCAATTTTGTTCAACACAAATCATATATTTCTATCCAAGTAATTTCTATAGTCATTTGATTATGCAGTACATGTGCAAAATAAATTTTGTGAAGTGGAAAGATACATTTTCATAAAAAAAGAAACGAACAAAACCAGGTTTTCTGAACTGGATTCACATGTCCTAGAGCACACAGGCTGCTAAGCAGGCATTTTACTTTCTTGCTAGCATGAAATATTAGGAGACTAACTTGGAAGTATACAATATACAATACTTCTATGCATCATTTTTAAGGCATACTTACAATGTCTGTTCACCCATTTGGGTAAATTGATTCAATAGAAATAAGCAATCAAACAAGAGAATATAGGAACTAAAAATGTGTTTTCTGTGAATTTAGAGACTGCATGCATTCCAGAACCAATCTAGATTTTCCTTTTAAAAAAATAATTTAAGGTAAGGGTTCTGTCAAGACATCTAGTTTTGAGGTGTTGGTGTACATTTTAACAACTAACATAAAATAATTGTGGTCAGTATTAAAAAATGACTCATCTTATTCCAGACAGCATTTCTCAGATTATTAAATTTCACATATACCAAAGGAGGGAACTATTTCTTATAAATCTTAAAATTTGTTAATGACTCCATGCAAGGAATTGGACATCCATACACTTAATATTGAATAGAGATAGGCACAACACACACACACAAAAATATCATAGCAGTGACCAGTATGTGCATGCAACTAGATTAGGTGTTTGTTTTGAATCACAGGCTCAGAACGTTCACACATTGCTAGATATAAATTCAAGCAGAAGCAACCAAAGTTGTATGCAAATGTAAAGATACTTGGTCAGGCAGAGCTACACTGTTATATATGACCACTGAATTACACAATAAATAGTGTGAAATGTAAAAATTTATTTTGTTATTTCATGAAAAACATCATTCTACGGGGGAGGAATTATTGCAGGGACAAAACAATTCTGCTTTCAAGTGCTTTTCTCTAATGAAAGAACTACAGAATGTGATTTTTGCATTTGATATAGCATACCTTATATATGCTATCACAGAAGGATACCCAAGGAGAATCGATGCTTTGCAAAGGAGAGAAGAAAGATTTGAAAGTAGATTTAAAATAAAGTGACTCAATAGTTTAGGAGAAAAAAATAAAAAAATAAAAATAAATAATAAAAAAAAAAGAGATAAGCAGGACTGACGCAATGGGCATAGAAGAATGCAGTGAGCCATCAAGGTCAAATTGTAGCATAAGGTAATGGAGTTCTTGAGACACTGTATGGCAAATTTAGTTTAATTGTTGAGTAATACAGAAAAAAATGGGAAATGTGATCCAATACAGATTCTTTTTTTCAGTGTCAGATGTATCATCTGACTACATTTCTCTGAGATCTAGTAGTTTAGGATGTATGGATCTTGAAAGGCTATAAAAATGGTAATGCAGTGGTTAAGATAAAAAATAATTATATCATGAATATAAACTGCAAGGAGAAAAGTAAAGCTATTCCAGAATGAATTGGAGATTTCATTAGGCAACCCAACAGTCAAAGAAAGACTGGGGGGTCAGAGATGACTTAACAGTTTCTGATCTTCCAAGAAAGCTGAGGTTGTGAATCAATGAAGATAAGAACAACAGTGAAAAGAAAGGTCAGAAACATTCAGTAACAGAAAACTAATAGTGCAATGAAGGTAATTAAGGTGTTCAAACAACAGAAATGGAAAATTTTCAGAGTATGCAAAAGGAAGAGCTAGGTGGCAATCAGAATCATAATATAGGCAGAGCTGAAAGGAAAGAAGCTAACGTGGCTATTAGGTGCATGATTCCTGAGAAATATTTGTCCAACATGTTCTAAAAAAACTTTAAATAAAAAAAAAAAAAATCCATCACCTTCCCAGGCAATTGCTTCCAGCGATTCAGTTTTATTATGAGAAGTTGTTCCTGATATCAATCCTAAGACTTTTCTACTACAATTTAAGTCCATTACACCTTTGCTGCCTACAGCGCACACAAAGAAAAGATTATTGCCCTCCTGATTGCTACTAACCTTTTGCATATTTGAAGGTTATTATTTTGACTCCTTTCAATAGTCTACTACAATTTCCTTGACTTTTCCTTGTAGTCATATTTTCTAAGTCTCTGATTGCTCACATTGTTGGCAACCAGATTCTCTCTCCTCTGGTCCTCTTTGAGTTACAGTGCTAAAAACTGGACACAGTACTTAGCCAAGGTCTTTCCAATGCCAAGCAGAGCTTGGCTTACAGATATACCATGAAAACAAGAAATGGAAAAAGAGAAAAGAGAATGAGAGCTCTAAAAACATGCATATCCAAAGCCTTCTAAATTACAAAAGAAACAACACAGCCTTAGTTTCTGAATGGCATTAATAAGGAGTAACAGGGTAGATGTCTCTAAACTGTTTCTGCTCCACTGAGTCCACCCATGATTTTCTCAGGCCCTAGAAACATTCAGAACAATCTGCAATTTGTTCTACATGATTGCAACTGAACTATTTCATGAGCTGCATCTATACCTGACACTGCACCTTCCTCAGCACTAATCATAAAGATAGAAAAGGCAGATAGATTAGCCAGCAAAACCATCTTTCCCCATCCAGGAGAATGTCTACTCTTCCCACAAGTTAGTGCGGGATAATATGTAGTTATCCCACCATAATATCAAAAAATAACCAGATCTGGTTGTATTTTAAACAAAATTAATAATATTTTATATAATTAATCTGTTCTTTCAAGTTCCTGGAGTTCAGCTCCCTAATCAGTTTGCAAAAGTCACACTTACAACTTTGTAAATTAAGCAAAAGTGCTAGTTGATAGCACCTCTTGCCAAATACATATCGCTTTTATGGTCACTAAAAACAAGATGACCACTCAAGGGAAAATTTCATCCTTGTCTTCAATGAATTATTACTCTCTTACAATATGAGTTAATCTATCCTCTTTACTGAGACTAGAATTAGGAACTGAAAATATTAGGGGGCAATCTGATGATCTGTAACATAGAACTGGGAAGAGTCTGTTCCTTGATTTTAAGCATTACGACACCAAAATAATGCAAGTGCAATGCTGAGAAAGCATACAACTAGTTTCATTTTGTACAAAATAGTGAAGTATGCTGAGGTTGCAGTTTCAGAAATTACTCATTGAATTATTCAAATTAAACAAGAAAATGAAAGGAACTTAACTGGACTTATTGAAAAAGCAAGCTAAAAAGTCCTGAGACTATATTGGCAAGGGAAAATAGAAACACAGCTTATTAGTATAAACTTCAGCTACCTGAACACCCCACACCTCTAGTACGGGATTCTAATGTGTTTTAGTAAGTCACTCTGATTTCCAACAGCCATTCTTGGCATAAGGATAGCTACTGGTGTTGGTGCATAAATTCCATTTCTGTTACTCAAATCAATGAGAAATATTTGATTATTGTTGCTTTATACTTATCAGCAGTGCCTGAAATTTAAGACATATTTAATGTACCATAAATATTTCTTGCTACTTACTAAAGCAACAAGGACAGATTTTATTTGAATTTCAAAATTCTTTAGATCATCTTACCTTGTCAGAAGTAGAGAACAATCTAACATCTGTGACAATTCTACAAGAAATGCAGTAACTTGATGGAAAAATGATTGTAAGGATTACTGCATGTTTTTCTGTGGAAATAATTATTAAAGAACATCAATTTGAAGAAAGAAATCCCAGTCAGACTGCATAGATATCAAATGTATGATCAGCATAAGAGCAAATCTGCATTTGGTTCTCATGCAGACAATAATACATCTGTCTTTACTCCAGCAGATATGGCACAGTAGATGGTGCTGTTCAGAGACTTAGAATGACCTCACATTAGAATTTACAATAGTGCCCACCTTATCTCACATGCATAAAGAACGAATCTATCCCTGTTTCAAAAAATGCATGGGCTATGAATGAGCTGAAAAGCACCCAGAAGTTAGGCAAAACAGGACAGGAAAAAAAAAATATTTTCTTTAACATGCAGGTAAGTAAAATGATTGTCAGCAGAACAGTGGAAGAGAATGAGAATCTTCAAAATGGTTTGTATTTGGGGAAAAAAATATTACCTTATAGGAGGCATAGTCTATGAAGAAAGAATCAAAAAGCAGCCATGTCCAGAAAAAAAGAAATGAAACTAATTTAAAAATAAAATAAAATAAAATAAAATTTTAATACTGAGGGAACTGCATGGCAAGAAGTATCATGTCTATTGATCTACAATGTTATTTATTTTTTTAAAAAATCTAGTACTCAAAAAAATATGGTGGTCTCACAAAATACCACAGTATTATCAAACTCCAGACAGAGAGCTTTTGATGCTTTCTTTCTCTGGTCCTTAACAGCCTGCAATACATGAAACTGCAAGCAGTGGGACCTCAGGAATTCTATCTTTTCTTTAACCTGCCCCTGGATACTAGCTACTTCCCTGTACTCCGCTCTTGCCCATTCTCCTCTTGGGACCTGGAGGCTCACTGCCCACCTGACTTCCCCACCTCTCCTCTACTGGCATAATTGTAGGGAAATGACATCATAATGGAAGCAAATTATGATGCAGATTGGGGTTTGCATAGTTTTTTGTTGTTGTTTTGTTTTGTTTTCTCCAGAATAGGACACAAGATTAGTATCATAAATATCAAACCACAATGGGAGTGGGTATTGCTTCATACATTTTGAATTAGCATAGTACTGCGTTGTCAATAAGATTAGCAGGATGGCGGCTGTCGTGTACGGACACCTGACCAATAGGGAAGGAGGGCAACGGAAAAACGAAGTTTGATTTTTCCTGTATTAAGTTTAAGCTGACAGTAATATATTTAAGAGCTAGCCAGCATGCCAGAATGGATGACAAGATGAGACTTGGTAATGTCATGTTGTGAAATCAGTTCCATAGAAAGGAAGCCTGAAGAGGTAAAGATGGATGATTAATATGATTTAAACTGGGAAGAGCAAAGGCTATTGCCAGTGCCTGAAAATTTACTCAGACAGCAGGAAACTGGAGGAATATGATGCAGATGATTTATTTATTATTATTATTATTTATTTTCTTTTTTAGGATACTGTCATTTTGTTGGCAAAACATTAAGAAAGACAGACTGGCTGGTAAAGACACCAAAGTAGAATGACAGCTCAAAATGACAAAATTTCAGCATTCTTCTGTAGTTCTCAAGATTGTAATTTGCTGTAAATTGTAAATTGTGGCTAATGTAAAATAGACCCAAATATTATCGGTTGTAGTTTAAGTATCTAAAGCAGGCAATCATTGTAAATACAGTATCCATATTCTTACTTTTTAAAATAAAGCTTCCAAACACTGGACAAAAAGTACCTCACTACTGCAAACTAAAATTTTATAGTAAAAAAATTCTTCCAGGTATTTAAAAATAAATGTAAATAGTAAAACAAAAGCTAATCAAGATGACCATGTAGGTAGTCATATGAGCATTGATATGCATGAGAACATCCATATAAATTTAGAACACCAGCTGTACAAAACCACCACCACATAAGTCAGATGACATTAACGAACAGCAGTCCTACTATGCAGTTGAATGGGAGAGGCAGTAATGTATGCAACTGTTCGATGCCATTGCACCGTGTTCAAAGGGCACATGGATCAATATAATGCGATTGGAAGTGCAACATCAATAAAAAGTATATCAATAACATCCAAAGTATCAGTGAGTAGCACACAACAACAATGAAATTATGAGGTTAGGGGCCACAATACCCCACCATCCAAACTGGAACCCCTAATGTCTGTGGAAGATCTCCTCAATGTTGGTGGAACATTTAGAAGGGAGTTACTGCATCTTGCTCATTTTTTACTGAAAGAACTCTGATTTTAAATGATCACAATGGGCCTCAGATATCACAGTATTATTAAAATAATTTTGTGATTCTAATTTAATAAAACAAAGTTATAGCTACTTCACTTTAACCTTTGTTTGATCATTGTATCCTAGAATTGTGTGATCCAAATTCCCTTCAGCCCAAAAAAAGAGTCATGACTGAACAGAATTGCAATTAAAACTTCTAGTGTCCATCTTTTATGAATTCAGGAAAGACCTGGAACAGAAGCTCAATATAGCACTTTCTTACAGAATATACATAAAAGGACAAACAATATCCTGAATCACATTCATTTAATCCTCAGCAAAATGTTTTGTTTAGATATGAAACAGTATATTTTAATTCAGAGGAAACTTTGAACGGTCTCTATTCTATGCATAGCTATATATTAATTAGTAAAAGAAAAAAAAAAAAACGCACACACAAAAACCCTATGGTTACTGAATACTAAGCAATTACTAGAAAATGCTTAGTCTAGGAAGAAAAAGCTAATAAAAACTGTAAAATATAATTAAAATATTTTAGCATCTACCTCTTTTAGTGCTAAATAAAAGACACTAGAGAAGAAAATGTGGCAATTAACTTGTGATGTTTACTTCTAAAGTTTAATTAAATAATCAGTATGTACAGAATTAGAGTTTGGATGCCTCAGCTCCCACTCATTGCCTCCCTCTGAAAAGACAACAGAGAAAATGTTCTCAGATGTCAGCATGGAAGCAATGAAAACACATTCCAAAAAGTTAACTTTTAACTACAGTGTACTTTGTCCTCAGTATGGAAGGCTGGAGAGGTCTTGTGTTCCACGATAAAACGAGACAGAAATATGGTGAAGGGGTGTGTGTATGTGTCCTAGTAATTCGGTCTGAAAATAACAAAGCATCTCCAAAAAGATATGGCATTTTTATGCACCATCTATTCCAAGTATTTAAATTACGTCAGCAAGAACAATTGTGATTGCTTCCTATATAGCAGCAGGACAGAGAGCCTCAATTTGATAAGTACTCAAGAGCTGATTCTTTTTCTTCCTGCTAGGAATCTGTTTTTCACATTGCTCACTTCTCCATAAACCTTAGAGATTTTATAGTGTATTTAATCTTCCATTGAAAGAGGCTATTGAGATAAGTAAGAGAAGCTTTGAATTTAAGAGGAATTGGCAGCAATGAAAAGAAAAGTACAATCTTGAAAGATTTCAGAGCTATCACACCTCATTCTCAGGTCCCATCATAAATACGATAAAGTAATAACTGTAAACAGAATATTATAAATAAAAGTAAAGGAATAGAGGATTGCAATCTACCAAAACCCCAACCTAGATGAGATATTCATTATTATCCACATATTGTAATTCTCCTTCTATTTTCAGGTGAAACTTCCAGAATCCATTTCATGCATTATTACACTATTCCAGTATTACATTGCCTTGCATATTATTATTTCTTTTTCAATGGTCTGCAATTACAATAAAAGAATGCAGTAATGTAGCCATTATCTACAAACGAAAATATGCAGTTTACTCTGTATTCTTTAAACCTGTACGTATAAAACAACATGCAAATGCTACTCACAGTTGCTTTATTTATTTATTTATTTATTTATTTGCTGTAATATTTGCTAATTAAGAGAGACGTTAACTAGGGGGCACTCTGTACTCGAAGGACAGAGCATGAGGTTTGCTTTCTCCCGTGTCTTGCATTCCTTCAGCTCATATCCATCAGGAAAGGAGTGTCAGGTGAGCTGACTGTCACTCCAGCCGAGGCTAATAGATTCTCCAGTGGCTTTTGTTACAGCTCATGTCATGGTATTAAAACTATGCACCTTGAAAATGGCATAACATATGTAGCTGAGACTTGTCAGCTCCAGGTAATCAGACTGCTTGGTTTCAGAAGCAGATGCAGATGAGACTAGCAATATAAATATGCAAATCACAATGGTCCCTTGTCAGCACCACTGTTCCTACCTCTAATGGCCCTCGTAGAAAGTCTGTTTGCTCAGCTCCTACTTCCAGTGCTACATCGACAGAAGCAAAGGGGCGGCTGGCCATCTGCTGTCGCTCCCGCATAAGTTGCTGATGGGGAAAAAATGATGTTTTAACAAAGCATTAAAAAGTGCACCAGATATTAGGCTGCCCTACTATACCTCCCATTACAACATTAGAATGCAAATAGCATGCAAATAGTCATATTTTTAATATTAAAGCGAAAAATTTATACTAAAAGATCATCATCTATATTTACTTGAGGAGTGAGCCTGGAGAGCTTATGTTATCTACAAACAGTCTTTCAGCTTGAACTCTGATGAAGTCTCCAAATGAAAGCTCCCCTAACTGCCTATTCATTCAAAATAACTTCGCTATTTGTGCTAGTTGGAAAGAGATATGGGAAATGTTTGGTAAAAATAGCTGAAGTCTAATTCCACCGATAAAGCATGCAGCAGAACACCTGCCAAGAACAAGCCCACTTGGCCTTCAAATTTTCATACTTCACTACTAAGCCAGATGGAGTTAATAGTGTCAGGATTCATAACTTTATGGAGCATCTTTCCTGCAGTTACTTAAATATGAAGAATAATGTGTCAGTACTGGGAAGCCTGCATCAGTTTACTTGAATATGATCAGTTACGCTCACAGAGCTTGTACAATCCCTTCCAATCATACCAGAGTGCATAGAAGTCCCAAGCAAAACCACAAAGCTAACTCATATTTCTTCTTCAATCTGTAATTATAATGCTTATTAAACCATGATGAATAAAAATGATGACCAGCACTAGATATTACGGATCTTACTTCACTGGTTCAGTGCAGCTAATAAAAGCATTATTAAATATTTAAAATGAATGAGTCGTGCAATTAAAATCGTGTGCTCCTTCAACTGAACAGGATGTCACAGCGTCTTGAAAAGACAAAACACTTACAAAAATGTTTTATTGGAAAAGATCTAAGTTTCATTTTCTTCATCACTTTCTCCCTATTACCTCTTTGGAAAGCATAAAACATTAGAAACTAGCATTTGAATGTAAATGACACTTGCACTGTGACGTACTGTTCATAAAAGCCTTTGAAATAATAAAAGGAATACAAACAAATACTTGCCAGCAGCTTACTAATAAACACTCTTGATTTAAGCCCTGTTACAAAGCAACAAGCTCACTTTGTAATACCTTGCGCATTTTTTCTTTTACTCTCATTTTAAGATTATCTTCAGAAATCTAAAGTAGCACTCGTAGCATTAAAAACAAAAGTGTACAGCATTCTCTTAACTCATACCTAGCACATTCTCAAGGCCTGTTTTTGTTTTTTCAAAAAACATGCACTGTATTTGTCAGTGAGCACCCACACAAATGGGCCCTCAGCATATCGTATCAAGGGGATAATTGATGTCTGCGATACATCTGTGAGCTTTATAGTCAATAAATAAATAACATTAAATAGTCAATAAATAAATAAAAGCTTAATTTGAATATATAAAAGGTTAAAAAAATAGTTTTTTAAGCCTTCCTTTAAAAATGAAACTGATGGCTCCTGATTTACATGAGTACTGATTTACATCAATACAATATTCATAGATTTACAGCCAGAAATAACTGCTATGGCTCTCAAGTCTTACCAACAACTTGATAAACACCACAAAAATTTAAAGTGTAAAAATACAGAGTCCGTACATGCTAAAATTACTATATCTAACTCATTTTCTTCCTAAAACAACAAAAAATACAGAAAACAATGTTATTAGAGTAGTCCTGCCATATGGAACTCATTACAGTATTTTAATTGCATTGAGCTATTGGCAAATGCTTACATTTTAATAGGAAACCAAACATTGTTTTAAACAAATAGAATTGCTTGGGGAAAGTAGTTAAATGAGCAGAATAACCTATGCTCCAAGTGCACAAATGATTATTTAAAAGATTTAGTCAATACAGATTACCAAGGAATGAGTATTTGATATGTTCTCAGTTTTTTAAGGCTGCTTCTAGCCATGCATTCAGTAAAACTTTCTCATTCACAAGGCAGTCGCTGTAATTTTGATACTCTGTCATTTACAAATAGTACTACAAAGATTAGTACTATGAAGACTCTTAATTAGCTCTGTAAACAAGAATGAACATTTTAAAAGGTTCAGCTACCCATGAAGTGCTGCTGAGCAGGCAGCTGAGCATTTCACATTAAAAAAAAAAAAAAAAAAAAAAAAAAAAAAGGAATCACAGAACAGTCTAGGTTGGAAGAGACCTCCAAGATCACCGAGTCCAACCTCTGACCTAACGCTAACAAGTCCTCCACTAAACCATATCCCTAAGCTCTACATCTAAACGTCTTTTAAAGACCTCCAGGGATGGTGACTCAACCACTTCCCTGGGCAGCCTATTCCAGTGACTAACAACCCGTTCAGTAAAGAAGTTCTTCCTAATATCCAAACTAAACCTCCCCTGGCACAACTTTAGCCCATTCCCCCTCGTCCTGTCACCAGGCACGTGGGAGAACAGGCCAACCCCCACCTCGCTACAGCCTCCTTTCAGGTACCTGTAGAGTGCAATAAGGTCGCCCCTGAGCCTCCTCTTCTCCAGGCTAAAAAGTCCCAGCTCCCTCAGCCGCTCCTCGTAAGACTTGTTCTCCAGACCCTTCACCAGCTTCGTCGCCCTTCTCTGGACTCGCTCGAGCACCTCCATGTCCTTCTTGTAGCGAGGGGCCCAAAACTGAACACAGTACTCGAGGTGCGGCCTCACCAGAGCCGAGTACAGGGGGACGATCACCTCCCTGGCCCTGCTGGCCACAATGTTTCTTATACAGGCCAGGATGCTGTTGGCCTTCTTGGCCACCTGAGCACACTGCTGGCTCATATTCAGCCGACTGTCAACCAATACTCCCAGGTCCTTCTCTGCCAGGCAGCTTTCTAACCACACATCTCCCAGCCTGTAGCGCTGTTTGGGGTTGTTGCGCCCCAGGTTGCGACCCGGCACTTGGCCTCGTTAAACTTTATACCGTTGGCCTTGGCCCATCGGTCCAGCCTATCCAGGTCCTCCTGCAGAGCTCAAAACCTATATAATTCAAGAACACTTCTTATGAAACAACCATTTTTGGCATAATTATTTCCTAGTCATGGAAACATACATTCCACCAGACTTTCTGTGGATATGTAGACATCTTTATCACTAGTTTATTTTATTTTTTAGTTCTGCTTTGCTAGTCAAATAAGAACAGAACAGAACAGAACAGAATGACCAGTATGACCAGTTTCCCTATTTAGGAGTATATAACAGGGAAATACCTGGGTATTACAATTAAATTTTACTGTTGATCATAATAAATAAATAAATAGATAAATAAATAAATAAATGAAAATCTCATGGGGGACACTTCTCTGATAAATGCAGTTTGGGGGGAAATAAAATGTGCCATAGAATCTTATACAATAAGAAAATGTATCTGTTGAAAAGTCCTTATTAAGTAGAAATGTTTTTTTTTTTTTTTGTTTTGTTTTGTTTGATAACGTTCAGACTTCCATTCAAAACATTTTAATGCCAATAATGTATTAATGTATAATAAAACACAATGCAAAGCACATATTGCAATGATTTAACATTATCAGAATACGTTTCAGTAATCCCAGGCTTACATTTTTCAAGGCTTTTGTATTTTAGGTGGTGTTAACATTTTGCTTCTCTTTCCTGTTTAGAAGATTGCCTCCTTCCTCTCTTTCTCTCTCTCTCTCTTTCTTTCTAGGAATAGGATACTGTTCTTTTGACAAGCACTGCTTTTTTCTATGCTCCTCTAAAAACCCTAATTGAAAAAGCATGAGATGTGAGGAACTAGGACAGGTGTGCTTTTCCTTTGTTGGACAGTAACCGACAATCTTGAGAGACTGATAGGTTAGGATAGCTAAAAAGGATGAGACCACTTCAGTGCAATAACAGGACGAATAGAAAAGTCTTTTCAAAGATCCTTCTGACGTGGGTTGGCACCTTACTTTAGTCTATTAGTTAGCAAGGTATATGTTAAAGAGTGTACTGTAAAGCATGCACAGACCAGAGTGTATGTCAAAGTTCATGGGACACCTTGACAGCTAGGGTGGCCAAGCACTTCTGAAATGTTAAGGAGACTTCTGACAGCCAGACCAAGAAAGTCTTTCTTTTAGAGGCGGGCAGTCTCAGTACCTTACTTCAGAAATAAGGAATGATACAGCAGTTGAAAGGATGACAATTATTTTAGCAACAACACAATTCTGCCTAGGTTTTCTTCCTTCACATCTTAGATTTTATTCCCTCCCCCCTCCCCCCCCCCCCAACAAGGCAACAAGATTACTACCAACATTATATCAGTTCGTGACTGACTCTGCCCCAAGATGAGTATTCAAAACCTTGAGGAGCAGAGATTCTACACTCTTCTCTTGGCAACTTTTTTAGTCACACAGTTTTTCCAAATGCCAAATCTGAAATTCCCATTCCGCTTATTCATCACCATCTCTGACTTGTCTGCAGTTACAGTTTGGTCTCCTCCTCTCCTGTTTCTGTGCTGTCAAATGCTGATGTGAATAACACCAAAAGGCTAAAACAAAAGCATTAACAATGCCCTGTGTTAGATGACATTTCAAGAAAAAGTGTTTGGAATGAGAAAAAAATGTCAAAACATCACTAACAGTTGCAATGACTAATTTATGACTACATTGCATTCGACAAACTTCAGGGGTAAAAACAAATATATATGTAATTATATATAAGTGGACAGTCGTGTAAAAAAAGACATTTTCTATAAGCCATATAATTTAGTCATTCATACATATTCTTGATTTTTTTATTATTATTATTGTCAATATCAAGAATATCAATAGAAGTAACTTAAGCGGGTTTGAGTGGGTACGGATCTGACTGGACCATACACATATTAGTTAGAAACAGAATTTATTTCCCTTTGAAAATCCTAAATTCTCGTTTTCAAACTGAACTGTACATAATTAATTGTAGCTCTGATTATTTGCTTTAATCTGCACAAAGATTGTCTTCTCTGTAACTTTTCTCATTGTAGCTATTGGTGTTACAAATCTCTTCAAATTAAATGAGCTATTTACATAGCTGGAAAGGAGAGGAATTTCTCATTTATGTGTTGAATAACCTACTTGGTTTATTTCCAAATCAGATGATTTCACAGGAATGGTGTGTCACAGTCATTAAACTATGTTGTCACTTCTGAAGTGAGCTAAGCTCCCTATTCCATTATTGCATGAGATATGGTGACTTTAAGAAGCTGGACAAAAGCCACCATAGGGAAGCAAGCAGCAGGAATTTTCACGCTTATGACAGTAGTCTTACTTACAATCCAGATTCACTCATTCTCTCCATCATGAACTTCCTAAATAACCCTGGTAACTTGCCTTCCCTGTGCCTCATTTCCCAGTCTGTTAAGTGGGAAGTGCTCTGACATGGGTGCATTCAGGTAGGCAATGAGATATTACAATGATCGCTACAGGATAACATGCTATTTGCACTGCAGACTCTATAGAAAGTTCCTCAGATATCAGAGGCTATTCCATGCCACTTTCTTTTAAAATTGCCTGAAGAAAAAGTGCTTTCAGGTGTGTGCAAAGTCTGTCATGGGAAAAAAAAGAGAGGAGTTATACTTTTTGTCCTAGCTTTGCACTGAATAAAATGAAGGGTTATTTAAACTAGACATAGTCCAGCAAACAACAGCTAAGACATACTTGAAATACAGTGTACACATCCCAAAAAATAACAGTTCCAAAAGGTCAAGTTTTTATGTATCCCTTTTGGAAACCAAATACCAGTCATCTGTAATTTCCCTTGAACAAATCAAAAATGAGAAAAAAAGATGAGCCCTGAAAAGGTCATTTTGTTGCTAGATCCAAGGAGCAGACATTTTATGTATTGCACATTAGTAAGCAAAGAGCAAAATGTGAGTCTGATGTGACTTCAGGTTTAGGAATAGAATAGAATAGTTCTGGAATAGAATTCCCATCTCTAAATGACTGAGTATAAAAAGCTGAGTATTACAGCGGAAATGACATGCTGGTTTATGCTTATTTGCAGACAATTTATGACAGAAAGCTCACATTACAACGAAGTTCTGATCAATCCTTCAGATATTTTCCCTAAGGATTAATTTTGCATAGGAAGATTTTTTCTTGTGTGAAGAATCAATAATAAGCTCAAAATTCAATTCTATACCACAATTCACTACTTTCAAATCTAAGAAGTGCTATACAAGACCTAATCCTATTATCTCATTTAGATCACTAGGAATTCATGCTGCGCATTTCCATAGCTCTGTAACAATAATCATTCTAAACGTTCCTCAAGATTTAAGTCTTTTTGTAGGCCTTGCTAACCCCAGAACTGCACTCTTTTTCTTAATCAAGTGGGTTTAGAAAAATCCTTTCAGCAAACTGTTATTTTGCTGTTAGCCAGAAGATCCATTTTCAATTAACAGAAAGTTTCTAAAAATACTTATTCTGCAAACTAATTCTGTGTACAAAGAAAAAAGAGAACCAGAGCCACTAATTATATATGTTGAAATGTTTCCACATAAGACATTCCACTGTATTTGCCCAAGGACAGTTATTTATAAATGAATATATTAAAATATGTGTTAAAATTAATTATTTCAGAATATGAAAGTGAGATTCGAGTATCATATTATGCAAACTACTCTTTGGAACTCTTTCATTTACAATATGTCACATAAATAAATGTTTTTCAAAATGTCTTCTAAAGAATT
The DNA here is from genome assembly GCF_011077185.1 of Oxyura jamaicensis. Lineage (NCBI taxonomy): Eukaryota > Metazoa > Chordata > Aves > Anseriformes > Anatidae > Oxyura > Oxyura jamaicensis. Next base: position 28,313,239 of record NC_048898.1, on the reverse strand, counting down.
ACTAACTCTGATAGTGTAGTACTTATGTATGAAGTGTCGTGTTTATAAGTGGAACAGACAGTATTAAACTACTACATTAAAATAATAAATAAATCAGTCCATCCTATCAGTTAAGCTTCTGTTTTTAAAACGAGGTATCATGAATGTTACCCGTTATTATCACAACAGTTAAAAACTGTTTTAGTTACTTACCTTAGACAACAGAAGTCAAACTTAGAATTCCCAGTTCTCAAAAAAAAAAAAGTTTTAGTCTGTCCTATAGCAGCAATTCAGATTGCTTTAAAGATAGTAAACAGTCTAATAAAAGAAACTGGATGTAAGTTGTACCACCTGAGATCACTCTGTTCACCTCTGTGCATTAGTTCAACACAAAGGCAGGTTGCAGTGCGATTATGATCTTTCTGGCAGATACACGAGTTTCTTAGAAAGGCCCCAGTGATGGAGGTTCCCCAGTCACTCCAGAACTCTGGAGTGCCTGACAGCCCCCAGGCCAGAAAAGTCTTTTCTAAAATCTAAATTAGATCTCCATGCTGACATTTAAGCTAAGTGCTTCTTGTCCTGTCTATATCTGAGGAAAAAAAAATAAAAATTACTTTTTCCTCCTCTACAGGAGCTCTTTATAAATTTGAAGTTTCCCTTCAGCCTTCTCAACTTCAAACAAACGTGGGTGTACAAGTCTTGTTTCACCATGCTTGCTCCCAGTTTCAGTGCTCCCTTCTGCACTCTCCAACTGTATGACACCCTCATTAGGAAATGGAGCCCCAAACCTTACACAGCAGATAGATGGGTCACTTCTCCAGCCTTACAGAACCTTTTGCTGATAGTATTATTCCAGTATCTTTGCAAAGACTTATATTCACTTCTGATCCATAATTCTACCTCATTTTCTGAATATTCTTCCCAAGCTTGTTGCCCATTTGCCCCTACCTATTTTTATTACTATTATTATTATTTTCTGGAGATGCTTATATCTTCCTCAGAGCATAATCTTGTATTTGCCAACTACAGAATAGTGGAATTGTAACTTTCCAGACAGTTATTTCAGATTCTCCCATCTACTTCTGTACAGATTGCAATTCTGTCCTGCAAGGTAGAATGTTTTGCTTCTACTTTGTTCTCTTACTTCAACTACATATGCAATATGTACATCTACATATGCAATAGCCATAGCCACTTAAACACCAGAATCTGATCACAACCTCCCTTGATACGTCTTTCCCTTTTCACACTGGAAAGCTTACAACTAACTAGCCTAAGAATACAGTTTACATCATAATCCAAATGTCAATAATTTGGGCCTGATCATGCTTCTTCAGGTTATGAGAGTTATGTGAAATATCGTCAAAAGCCTCGTAGATATACTGCTGTATTGAGTCTCATTTGTCCTATCTAAAGTCTCAGAAAAAAAAAAAAAAAAAAAAAAAATCCTTACATGCTCAGATCAGATCAGCACATCATCTAATTCCCTAAAATGTTCTAGAATAAATTTAATAGAATCATCAAGTTTAAAGAAGCCCTCCAAGATCATCTGGTCCAACTGTTCCCCTATCACCAATATTACCCACTAAAGCATGTCCCTAAGTACCACGTCCAACCTTTCCTTAAAAACTGCCAGGAGCAGTGATTCCACCACCACCCTGAGCAACCCATTCCAATGCCTAAAGCTAGGACAAGCAAGACCCAAGAGGGCTGGAAAGGGACAACTGTAATTTATATCTTACCGAGGAGATTACCATTAAGGAGTGTAAGCTGGTGGTGTACTGTGACTGATTGATGCCTTTAAATGCTTTCCAAATTTAGTTCTTAAAGTACAAAATAAAAAAATAAATAATTAAGAAACAAACAAACAAACAACAACAACAACAAAAACAGCATTATTTTCACTGCCTTACAAAGGGGACCAAAAAGAGGTGGATTTACCAGTAGCCCTGCCTGTGTCAGGATGGAAATGGCCTGATGTAAATGGATCCAGTGAAAGGAGCTGTACAGCCTTGCCATTGCAAGCTGAGCAGGCATGCTACACTACCCTGTGACAGACACTCCGACAATTCTTACAAAAGCTGGGCTTGTGTTACTTCCAATTGCAGTAGGCACCAGGTTAATGGCCTCCCTCTTAATTAAAAAAATGAGACTCATCTTGCAAATGATAGCCTTTTTAATGCAACTGTCCCATCCAAGAGTAGCTCTAAAACCTCAATTTTTCACTTCAAAAACAAAATCACAATTCATTTGTAAAATCATACTTTTAAGTAACAGGACCAGGAAGTCTGGTTGCTCTGAGCATACAGAAAATCATCACAAGAAATCCTGTCCATCTGGCATTTTCAGAGAGAAGGCTTTTAGCTAACTAATATAAAACTAGGATACTGATCTGAAATTTGGGTACTTGTCCAAAAAAGTATTCCAAAGTTCACAGATTTGCTCACCATACGTAGTACTTTCAGGTCAGCAAGAATTTGGCACACGCTGCTAGTGGGAATGGCATGTGGCCATAGCCAACTCATTTTGTGCAGGGGAGTGAACGGCTTTGAAACAGATGCAGTTCTGCTATCTGATCAAAGTAATAATGTGAATTAAAGCAGCTCTCCTTCATTCATGCTGTTTTTTTTCATTTGAGACAACAGATTTAGCAGATGTGAGATGTTGCACCTTTTAATGGTGGTTGCTCAAAAGTACTTGAGGAATTAACTGATCACAAAGCTTTCCACTTTGGCTACAGAACTAAGAGAGCAAGGCAACTAACCATCTCTTACCTTTAAAAGAAACCAAGAAATCAAGACAGTTTACTTGGAGTTCAACTATTTGGAGCAGGAAACTATCAGTAACAGGAAACTGCTGAGATACGGAAGCTTGAAGTTTGCAATACTTTAATGGAGAATTATTTTAAGAGTTGAACTGTGACCTAGTAAGCTACAGCTATTGAAGGGACTAGAACCTGTCTAACCTCCTAAAATATTTAAACATCAGAATTTCAGAAATTAGGGCTTTCAAGTACTAAATAATCTAATCCTACAGTCTAAAATTCAGTTCTGGAATAAGATGCACAACACTAATTGCAAGAAACCATCCTGGCATCATCTGTAGCACCAAACGTCAAGTTGTTATTCTCATTATTTTGATAGTAGCGTTGTGCACACTGCAGCTGCAAAAACAGGAATCAGAATTTCTGGTAGCATTCCTAGAAGGGGTTGCACCAATCTGTGTGTGTACATAGTCTATGCATTAGAAAAAATACTGTAAAGGAGTTCACCTCTCTGGTGCCACACAGACTTTCAATATAAAAGTGACAGAGAATGTAAATCAAAGTGCTCTGGCATTTTGAGCTCCAGTCAGACTGTTTCAAGAGAGAGAAGTGAGACGATTTAGAGTTCATCAATTATATCACATCAAATTAGCCTCCATCACTAGCTTGGCTCGACAGCTTTCATCTATTCTAATTTACAACAGAGAGGACAGCCAAGTACAGGACTGTGGCAATGACACTGTCAAAGGGAAGCACAGCAGTTCTTTGCAAGAATGATATGCATTTCCAGCAGCAGCTTCAGCTGGGTCAAAATCTCCAGACACGTTTAGTTTCCTTCATTTGGTTTGATCTGATAACCCTCATCCTGATTTAAAGAAGCAATGTGCTAAATATCTTTTTAGCAGTCCTGCAGTCACCACCTTTCCACAGGCACTGTTCTGTATCCCTCAACATTACGCTGATTTACCTTTGCAGTTAAATCCTTAAAATAGACGAGGCACTACTGGATCGCCATTGTAACTGTATGTGGTGAGGACATAGGTTAGCTGTTTTAAAGGCAAATCACTATCAGTAAATTGTTAGAATTTGCCTTCCAACTGACAGACTTTAAATTTGAATTTGCCATGGTTATTTGAAGACACTGACAGTGCAGTAACTTAAATCACAGCAAAACACAGAAAAGCATTGCAGAACCTTACACAAATATCACTTTACAAAATATTTTAATATTAAGAATTCATTTCTATGGATGTCATAAGCACTGTGCATCATTTAAATTGCAGTCTAGAGGCTCAGACGGATTCACATGGAAAACAGGCCTCATGCTATCCCTCTGCATAGTGGAGAACTCACACAAGAAGGATGAAATGCCATCCTTACTGTTTCTACCACAATAAATACAAAGAAAGAATCCAAAAGAACAAAAAGACTGTTATCTGCATAGCATCCAGTTTCCCTCTTCTCCTAAAAGGAATTATTTTTTAATACAGACAGATGAAAATAGGCATTTAAAAATGCCCAAACTGCAATGATTACACCAGAACGAGCAGACTACTAAAACTACATTTCCATCCTCATCCATCATAGTTTCTGCATTACGTGCATCTCTCTTGTATCTGCTTTCTTCTAATACAATTTCTTTCCAAATGAAATATTGCAAGCTTTAGGCAAGTCAAGGTCATCTTTCCCTTTCCCGTTCCCGCACTTTCTCCCCAAGCTTGACTTTACTGGTAAAGACTTCAAGCAGTGAACTACTAACAAGATTTCAATGGCAGTCTTAAAGTTGTTTTAATAATTATATCAGATTAAAATGCTTACGGAGAATTATCAGAGTTCCTGACTGCTAATTTTTAGAGACTCTCAAGTGATTTCAAGACTGGTAAATACTACGTAAAAGCTTAGAAACAGTATTGTCTTTTACCTGGAATCTTAATTTGTTCCTTCTTTTAATATGCAATCTTATATAGCCTGTATAAAGAAAAAAATGAATATAACAAAATGTACTCCTAACTTTCCTCTTGCAAATCTGAAAACAGGACATTTTTTATTCTTCAAAAAAATGTCCCTTCTGTGTGGGAATCTTTTACCTGCATTAGAAAGCGGCATAAATTTTTCAAGAATGTGGACTTGTTTTCCATTATTTGTTCCAGCTGGAGACATATTGGTTTAAAATGCCAGGGAACCTGCTATGTGTTAATGGATTTTATATGGGCATCTGCTAAATGTTTTCAAGTTTACACCATCATAATCTATGAGACAGCTGGAATTTCATTAATTGAAATTTATTTACCATGAAAAAAACCAACAACATCCTTAATTGGAAGACAAAAGAAAACAAAGATATGATATATGAGTCAAAGGTGCCATACATCTCAGCGATTCTTTTCAATAGACCTGTATTTATCACAGTGCTGGCAAAGCAAGGACTCACCCTAGGGACTTCTAAAACAAAGCATGACAACTATGATTTGGCTAATTAATTTTCCTAACTCATTTGGAGTTGAGGGAAGTATGCTAGAGTATAATGCTTAAATTTTCCAACATAAGGTGTTTTGGTTTTGTTTCTTACATGGAGCTGTAATAACCTAGTATCTGTTGTGGTTGCTTGCTTATGAACATGGAAAATGTTATTTTCACTCATATTAAATATCATTACTTAAGTAGGAGTGTTTTACAAATACATATGAATTCAGGATGGCATTCACCTCTGCAGAGATACATTTTCATTCTCTCTTGGGTCTAAATGGGAGCTAACAAACTTTCTATCTTTGTATATGTGAAAGGATCACTCACATTAGATTTCATAGCTTCAATATGGCAAATGATAGGTAGCAATGCAGAGGAGGTCACTGCTACCTGTGAAGCGGAGATCTTTGTGAAGGTGAGCCGAGCAATCACAATTATGCATTGTATAAGAACACTGGAGGGGTGTAATCATTGGGAAGGATTCTCTGATCCTTCCCTGCCACAAAGACGTAGAGGTGGAGTACAAAAGTCATTAAAGGTATTACAGGAGAATCTTCTGGATAATGTCTACATTGTAGGGTCCCTGCATGAAGAACTCTTCCTCCAATGGTGTCCAGCACTTGTCAGTGCTCAAAACAAACTACTCAGATTCAAAATTGGGTACTCTGCTCATAGGTAATACTGAATCACATAATACAGATTTTTAGCAGATTGTCTACCATGAGGAAATCTTGCTTTGGTTGCACAGTACAACTATTCCTTATGCCACAACTGTAGGAAGAGTGCAGTGGGCAATAGTAATTTGGAAAGCCCAGTTTGGAATCAGAGAAATCAACGCAGGCAGCTTGGATTATGGGTCTTAAAGACTAGCATCAGTTATGCTTTTATATAGGCAACATTAACATTTTATCAGGAAATGTAGCAGGAAAAGCTTGGAGCAGAGACAGATTTCTTCATTAGAGGAAGAGGAAGACCAAACTGCCATACTCACTCAATTATTAAGATCAGCATTAGTAGACTAAGAATGTACATAGTCATAGGTTACTGTAGCTATATAATGTTCTTTATGGCCATTTTTGAAGGTCAGTCACAATGCCTGTGTAGGTAGCTCCAAAAAGGTCCTAAAAATAATATTGTCGTATCTGGCAATTGATTACTTTTTTTTTTTTTTTTTTTTTTAACTTAGACATTGTTAAACATTGTTCAACAGTAACAAATTTAGATTCATACAGGCATACCCTTGTACCTATAAACCATTCATGGTAAGACTACAGCTTTCTTAGAAAAGATAAACTAATAATATTGGAAAAGTATTTGAATATTTGCCTTGCTTTATAATTTTTCAGCATGTTGTTTCTCTTCCATTTCAATTTTAATGAATGAATCCTGTGATTTCAACAGTAAAGATTTGCTTGCAGTTATATTTCACTGGCCTTTACACTAACATGCATACACTCTTGTCCTACAGGCAAACATCATTTCTGAATCTCTCAGTCTTTGATGGAGGGAAATTTTGACCTAATTCTCTGCAGCTTTAAAGGCAAAATATGCCAATGATTTTTAAACATGACTTTTTAAGTGCAGCAAAAGGTGCTCCAACAAAAATAAATAATAATGATTAATATAAATAAATAAATCTAAATTATTGCAGCTTAAATTATTTTCTTGGAAAGTGAAACCACTCACATCCCATAAATGTAATCTTCCACTTACCATACCAACATTTTGGATACAGTCTGACTATACCAATTAAAACAAGTTGAGATTATACTTGTTTTTCTGTATTATATAAGATGGTACCAGAGTCCTCATGCTTTCCTCTGAGAAAGGCAAAGATTTCTAATAAATACCTTAAAAACGTATTCTCAGCTATAATCTCTCTTTCTATGCTGAAAATGAAATAGGTTCCACTGACCTGTTGAGTACTGAGTATTTCTGAAAATAAGTATATGTATGATCCAGCAGAGATTTAAAAAATACAGTTTGATTTTAAAAAGCTATGGCTTTTTTGATTCCAAAAGCACAGAGTGCATGATTTAATGCTCAACTTGAAAATGAATGATGTTTGTACCTGAATTAGTCTAGGAAAAATAAATAAATAAATAAATCATGGGAACTCACTGATGCAGGAGCAGAGCTTCAGATAATATAAACACTTCAGCTACTTAGTCCTCTCTTCATTTATACTCAATGAGTCAATGTTTACTGCAGCTAAGAATGTCTTTTTTATTTTTGTTTGTTTTTTAATTCCCTGCATACTACCAGTCACAGATCAGGCCCTTCTTTAATAACATCCTGCACAATTTTCAGAAAATGAAACCTGACACATATAATGTGAACTACACTGATAGTAAGAGTTTGGTTTACTCAGAATGACAAAGCCCAAGATATGCTAAACCAGGATCATATACACTAGAAATATGAAAAGCAGAAACAAGGAAGATGCTCAGTGCAAGCTGTAAAAATATATTTATTTTTCTCAGATCTTTAATTCCTATGTCACCGTGATAAAAAATATGAGATGGCATTTTTCATTTTATCAATGAAATATAACTGCTCTTTTTAGTGCTCAATTAATATTTTTTTCTAATAATTTTTCAGCTCTGTTTTTTCAAATATTTTTGTTTTCAATCACTTGTTGACAAATGGAGACCTGTGTATATTATTTTACAGTTTGATTCACCTTGTCTATTAGCATATCAAAATGTTTAACTAGTTACAGGGATTTGCATGGAGGAACATTCTCCAGTATCAGAAGTAAAGAAAACAGAGTTAAACCTCACAATAAAATTAAAATTTTGCCTTTACCTTTTCACCTGCCATTTATATTGTGCATCTAAATGTTTTTAGTTTGATTAGAAAATTAATAACATTCATGTTCATTTTAATATACAACATACATTAAATATTAGCCATACATTAAATATTAGCCATATCATAAATTATGATGTTGAGTGACTGATATAGCTACACCGGCACATGTAGCAATTATACCACCCTTTACTGCAACTACAAATAGGAAAGAATGGAGTGTCAGCATTATTTTTTTTTTTTTTCTCAGAGTATGAAACGGGTTGCTTCAAACACTGAGCTAGGTCTAACATGTTTAGTGTGATTTTTTTTTTTCTAAGTCAAAGGCTTACATGGAATGAAGGCAAACAGTTTACTACTAAATGCCAACACATATTAGGCCTTCACTGGTGAGTGAACAGGGCATTGTAATGCAGCTGGAAAGTCAACTGAAGAATCACGTTGGCTACAGCCTGCTGGACAAGGAAAGATACCTGCAAGACAGTTTCCTCTTCTGAAAAAAGTGTCTAACTACTCAGCAATATACAATGAGAGCGGAGATGGAGGAAAGCTACAGCTAAACCACATAACACGTTTCCATGTGGTGCATGACACTAGGTAGTATAGTCCAATTTTCCAGACAACTAGGGTGTGATAGAGATGAATTCCTTCGGATGGAGGTAATCGGTCACGTTTGCTACAATGTACAGCACCGTGGCATCTGAACCTCAGGAAGAGGCTGTGCCTGGATGGAACCCAGGTTTGAAGCTCAACATGGAGAATGGAGAACTGCACCAAGTCATTGCACCATTGACCAGAGTCAATGCTCACCTGACCCAAAACAAAGTAATTCAACATCCCATTTGCTCATTAGAATTTTTCCCTAACATATCTCTCTTCTCATACAAAGTTGACATTTAGATTAGGTAAATTTTTTTTGAAAAGGAAAATATTCTTCACTGTTTAGCTCCTGTAGCAAACAATAAGAAACATTTAGCACAGGGAACACTGCCATCACACCTAAGATTTTACATGCTCCGTTCATATTTCAAAGACATTCAGATGTGTTTCCGATCCTAACATACATCACAGCATGACCTGCGCTATTATGCATAAAATAAACAATACTGAACTGTTTGGAGTGAGACATAGCTAAGAGACTACTGAATTTTATCTATGATTTTTTTGCTAGTCTTGTACTTCCAGACAATGTTTTGGCCCTTCTTCATACAAACTGCAGATCAGCAGCTGTGATTCAGCTGCACAAGCAGCTCTCATATTTTTGTCTCCTGGGGCACTTCTTCTCCAGGAGCAAACTCATTTCATGTCACTTCAGCTGCCACTGGCAAACTTGCCTCAGTGCAGAAGAATCACGCTGTGATGTGATGAGATCTAGCACTCCCTGAGCACGTCATTTATTCTTGTGATGAAGCAACAAGAGTGGCTGGGCTTACAGTTAACTCTATGCGAAAAGGACATCTAATGCCACTTCACCTGGACATAAATTACATTTACCTTTCCAAAAAGAAACCTTTATGCAAAATCTGACTGTGTGCCATACATTCTGTTGTGTCAGCTTCATTTTTCTAAGTACATTTATTTGTTTAAAAGAAAAGCCATCAGCAATGGTACAGTACATATAAACAGCTCAATCCAAAATGTTTTTTTTTTTAATGTTTACATACAGTTTCTAATAAACGATCCAATTTTTAGCTTTAACAAGCCAACTTGCGTGCCAAGTTGGCACAAACACCTCAAACAACTGGTCATTAATTGTGTATCACTGTTTCTGTTAAAAATATACAAAGCTTTGATGCAAAAGTTTGCAGATACTTAAATAAAGGAGACTTAAAAGTCTCCTTAAATATCTGCCTGTTCTTTATACAGGTGTTTTTGGAGATTTGTCTTTTTTTTTTTTTTTTTTTTTTTTTTTTTTTTAACTTGATGCTGAAGACAGTTGTGTGCCGTGACTCTAAAACTGCCAGTGCATAATACAGAGCCTGGCTGCTATGTTTCTTAATGCAAAATGACATGGAACATTATTTGTGACATCAGGAAAAGCTGAAAGTATGCCCTGAGGCAAAACATCGTGAATCCTAATTATTCAATTATGATGTTTAAGATCACCCACTGTTGTCAGAGCACTGTAGAGACGAGGCGTAATGAAGAGGGTTAGGCCAGGTCTGACATTTCACCCTTGTCTCTGATCATGCTGACTTTGGGGATTTAACTCTGTTCTGTTGTACAGTTCCTTGTGGCTTGTCATTATTTCCATTTCAACATTAAAACAGAAAATATCTGAATATGTTATGGGATTATTTCATTCTACATAAAAAAATCTCAACCTGTCCAAAACAAGCAAATATATAGTTAAAATATGTAGAAGCATTTAAGATCAAGGGAGCTAGGGAAATGAAGAATTAGGCATGTATTATTGCTGGCAAAAAAAAACCAACACATAGTGATTTATACAAGGCTGTCCATTTCCTTATTATGAGGCGTTACCATGAATTTCACTGTGGAATGCTACCAAGAAAGAGGTTATAACCACAGGAATGTTTGCACAAAACAAATGCAATAAAAAAAATAACAACAATAATAGGTGAATGGAAAATGTTTACTAGATTCTTTCTCAGCTGTCCAGGTCTCTTGTAGCTGTTCAAAAATGTGTTCATATTGTATGTAACAACGGGGTGGTAAGGCTTTCAAATTATCACCCTTACAAAATAAATGTGGGTGAGCAGTTTGCCCAGCTGAGGCTGGGGCCAGGGCCCTGTTGCAGGGCTGAGGTGGCAGTAAGCTCTGCCAGGGCAGGAGCCATCCAGCTTTACCCTCAGAGAGCTGTGCTGTCTCTTCCTCCTTACATTTCATGTGAATAAAATTTCTGCTGGGAGGCACTTTTCCTTCTCCTCTCTCTGCCACTGGTTTTGCTTTTCCCTTCAGAAGCAGCACAGCCTGCTCAGGGCAGGTTTCTTTGCCCTGTATCCTCTGGTTTCTCACGTTTTAGCAACCAAGGATGGGCATGAGGGATGTCCTTCTCTGCCCTCCTTCACATCTCTTCCTCCCTGATGGGCACAATGCAGAGGCAGGAGAGAAACAAGGAGTTGTGCGGGGTGGGGAGTGGAAAGCTACTTGGGCAGGATTTGGTTGGTTCACCAGCTCTTCCTTCTCTTTAGGAATAGGGATAGAAAGAAGAGCATCCTATGGCTGAACCTGCTTGGGAGCTACCTGTTGGACTGTGCTAGCAGTGCACTCTGAAAGACAAACAAACCAAAAACCACAGGAGATTTAGTAGGCAATATAAAAATAGTTGGACTAGCAAGAAGAGAAAAGCTAAAATTTACTGATCCTCTCCTCTCCTACTGTTCCTCTCCTACTGTGAGGAGAAAAAAAAAAAAAAAGAAGAAGAAGAAACTCATAATAATCTTTTTCTCCTTGTGGACAGTGCTCATATAGCAAATAAATACAGTGCAAATATACAGACAAGTTCTAGAATGAGAAGCTTTTCCCAGGACCCACACATGGGGCATACCACAGCAGTAAATATTGCTCAGTGCTTACAGACACACAGACACGTAGAGCAAAAACTCTCCAAAGAAAAACACTTTAGATAATTTATTCTTCTTAGCTGTGGGGCAAAAATTATGTGGATTTTAATAGAATGCTGAGAGAAATTAAAACTACAATAAATATTGTAGTACAGGTAGAAATCTCTTATTAAAATAGCACATAAAAAGTGAAGCCAAAAAGGGTGTAAAGCAATCTAGCAGAAGAACAAAGATTTCAGGTATTAATTTATTACTACAGGTATGAGCCAGCAGCTAGCACAAGCACAGAACTCTTCCTATGCAAATACACAAGACAAGCTACTCCTTTTTTCCCTGGATGTGTTCAATAGAAGACAAACATAATATCATGGGACGAATAAAAAAAATCTACTCACCAGTTTTTAAACCGTGATGTTTTTTAAAAAATACAATCATTTATAATCTAGCACTTACTCAAGGTGCAGAGAAGCCAACTGGAATGTGTTCTTAAATGTGACGTGATACTTACCTCTGACATTATCCTGTGAAATATTTATTTGGGGTCCGTGGTTTCTGATAACAGCTCAGCATACCGCTGCTGTTCTCCTATTTATTCTACAAGTTTTTGATCTGCCTGCTGATTATCTCAGAGACAGTGGTTCAGAATCCTATTTTTTCCATTCTGCATCCTACCATCAGCAAATTCTTTAAAGATCATCCACCGAGATGATCCCACTTTCTAACTATCCTACAGATTTTTAGCAAGCCCAAATCTGCTGCAGTAACAAAACAAATGAAGGCTGTTACGTCAGAATTCTCTGCTTCCAGGGATGAAATGGCTTTGTTTTTATATGCAAGCAAGAAATAAGAATATTCTAATATCCACCAATTCTTTTATTAAAAGAAGTGAAAACGGTGAATGTATGCATATCAAAGACCGTTACACAGAGTAGTGCTAGGCAGAAGTGATACAATCAGATTGAATGCTTTGGCATACGTTATGCCAATTTTTTGCTTTTAGAACCCTGACTTGGAGAAAAAGATTGTCTGCCTTCGATTTGGGAATGTGGATGAACTCTGCCATGAGGAAGGTGTAAGTGATGGCCCCCACATTAAGGAGGAGTAAGCTGAAGAGAAGGTAGAAACACTGGAATTTGATTCATATCTTCCTGTTGTGTAAAAAACTTAAAAGGCAGTAACTTGGGCAATATGTCTCTGTACCATACATTTTGGGGGGCAATCAGTGTTTATACAGAAAGATTTGCAGACCCTCTTGAGTAATTTGTGTAAAACAGAGAATTTCAGAAGAAACCAGATCGATAAAGGACAAATAACAATCCACAAAGGCTTTCCTCATTCAAACCTTTGTAAATAAATAAATAAATAAATAAGTCATGTAAATATGTGTAAAGCTAGCATAAAAAGCATTATCAGAGTCTCTGTAAAGCTAGAGTACTAATACAGGGGCAGGCATCAGAAAAAGCAAATGAGGACTCCAATAACAGGCCAACACTTTTTATTCTGTGGCCAGCAAAATGACTAATATTTTTGTTGATCCCCACTGTATATTATCATTTGTTCTCTTTCATTAGTTTTGAACAGCTATAGCAGAATGAGAGACAATGTATAAAGGCAAATTTCAAGAAAGAGAAATGCAATACTTCCAATAAAATGGAAGTAACTATCATTTCACCTAGCTCTTCTGTTAATGAAGGCAAAGCCCCTTGTCATGGATGCTGACTGCATATAATCTGCTCACTTTAAAGTTCAATTTAATTGTATTATTTTTATATATAGTATATTGCTCAAAAGCCATGAGCCAGGACTTCTCTGTATTAACTGCTGTGAAAACAAAGGAAAAAGGGGGTCTACGGTCCAAAGGGTTTATATTATAATTTGTTAATTTTCAATGAAGGGTGAAAGATAATCTGAATGTGGCGTTCTGGCATTCAAAAACAGAATGCAGCTCCTATTACAATTCTGCATTCAGAGAACACAATTACCAGATACACTGAACACTGCTATAAACTGACAGTAAAGAGGAGAAAATCCTCTTTAGGTATAAATGCATGAAATATTACCACCATCAATGGAACCATGTCTATTTACAAGAGAAATTCGATCCACTGTCAAAAAAAAAAAAAAAAAAAAAAAAGGTAAAAGCAGGAAAAAAAAATAATGCACCCAAACAAACAAAACAGACACATACAAAGGACAGACTGTAAACTACCAATATCCATAAAAAGAATGTTTTTTTCTATAACTGCAAGACTATCCTTACTTCAAAATAAAATAGAAGTAGTAATGATACTTATGGCTCGATTGGTAACTTCTGGACCCACAGTCACATTGGAGGTTCTGGGTTGGTAAAATTGAACCCTACTGATGCTTACTGTACCCTTTCTACAGAGAACATCGAAAACAGTACAACAAACTGTTCAGAATTAAGAAATTAAAAGATTTTTGTTCTCTGTGAAACTAAGGAAACACAAGTGAAGGTATTTGAATTGTATAAACTAATGAAATACATTCTCCACATAGACTATATGTGGAGACTATACGTATGCTTACTATAAAGATTGGAAAAACTGGAAATGTCCTAAGGTGCAAATCAGAACCGTATTTAAAGTAGAAATACTGACTCCTGCTCCCTCTCCCTCCCAAGATCTTTGTCCATAAAGGACATCTCTAAATTCAAAACACAATGATTTATCCGTATATCAGTAATTTCCTCAGTTACTACGCAAATATTCAGGTAAAATACTTCGTCACAAGCTGCCTGTCATGACATGCTATGCATATATTATTTCTTGAAAACACTGCTAACATCAGCTAGATTCATTTTACATTAAAACTTAGCATTGGATAGTTCCCATAAAACAATTACAACTGTTGTAAGCTAAAGAAGTACTCATCACTAATTTGAATACTAGACTTGAAGTCTCTTAAAGTCAATAATCAGATTCCTAAATGAATAACTGTCTCAGGAAGGGAATCACAACCAGCACACAAACCTTGAAACTAGTGAGACTGTAAACATTTTAAAATCTGATACAATATTTTTGAAACAGACTCTGAGTTTAAAAAGTAACACCACTATTAAATGAAAATACTGTGGACATGTTTCTGCTGCCTTATGGTGAATGGCAGTATTTCTTTCAGCTTACTAACATATATTGTCAAGCTGAGCTGTAAGAGGTAATCAGTTGCTTATGTGGTCAATATTCTCATTAAGTAATTTCCACCATGCAAAATAGGAATACATAGTATTATTTTCAAACAATATAAGATTAATAGAAAATTTAAAAACTAGGAAAGAGATTTCAATTTAGAAAAAAAAAAAAAAAAAAGTGATTATTGTACTAATACAGAAACCATTCTTTCAGCATATGCATAGAAGTTTCAAAATTATCTTTAAAATTACTTTAAGATCTAATAATTATATGTAAGTGAAAATGAACGTGTGTTATGATAATGCCACCATTGGGTGATATCATCTGAGTCTATTATTCAGCAGAGCAGAGGAATACTAAGAAATAATTGGTGCAAAACCTCTCATTTTAATTGCTCTGCACAGACCTGGAAAACAAGTTTGATGCCTCTAATATCAAGGAACATATCCAATTCTGAAAATGAGACAAAATGGATCAGGCTGGTCATAAAGAAATTATCAGCACTGAGCCAGGATATGCCAAACCACCTTCAAAGCAAAAGGGAACAATTTTACTTTACAAAATGGCAAGAAAAGGAACAGCTCACATAGGCTTGTTCAATACCAAAATGATTTTTTGACTCAGGAACTGGATATAGGAAAGTTATTCAAAGCTGGAATAAGTCAGGACACCCATGAGATCTGGGAGAAGCAACTGGTGGTGAGGAATACCACAAGAAATAGGAGGATTTTTATCTTAGCAGAAAATGATAAGTATTCTAGCTTCTTCTAAACCACAGGAATGACTTTGGGTAGCTAAATGCATTGCTATCCATCTTTCCCAGTTTTTTTGCCACGTTTTCCCAGATTTCCAGTCCAATGTCCACCTTACAGAACCGGGTACAGTCAAAAGATGCAGAGTCTATATACATATATACAGGCTTTTCTTAAAAACGTCTTGTGAACTTTACAAGATACATTTTAAGTGTCTACTTAGTCCAGGCTATGGACAAATCTTTTCTCTTCAGTTGTACTTTCTGGAGATAACATTACTCTCCACTTCTCCCAGGATCAGACTGATTTAAAAATATGCCACAACCTCACTTCAAAGTGCTCAGGTCTTTCTTGAAATTTTCTAGTTCTTTATATTAGTTCTATCAAACTTCTCATAAAAAGTCTAGCCTGGGAAAAAAAGTACTTGGCCAATTTTCAGAAGCTTAGTATCTCTGCGGTAATAAAGAGATATTTAAGTCAATCAGCTTTATAATGGAGAACTAGCATCAATGAGAACTTTCAAGAGTGACTCTTGTCTCTTCATTATAAATATCAGATCTGTCTAGAGACATAATTTTATTTCATTATATGCTATTTGCCATGTCAGAATAAAAGTGCTAGCTGCAAAATAGTAAATCTGGGCCCGAGTGATTAATAAATGTGCTTTAGATTTCACTGTATGAAAAGTATTGTAACAATTGTTTTTTAATCTCAGAGTGCATGTTGTGTGAAAGCTTGTTTTGTGTGTCTAGAACCACTTATAAAAAATGCAGCACTTCAACTACAAAGTTGATCATAAAGCAAAATTGGAAAAAATAAAAATACACATTTTGCAGACAACCTTGAGGTTTCTTCTTCTTAATACAAAAAGCATCAGTGTTCCGTTACTCATTCATTGGATTCTTCAGCATGGCAAAAAGCTGATTTAAGAACCTTCATTTTAAACTGGTAACCATTTTACATTTTAAATAAAAGAACAGGTATTTTTTAAGCCTACTGGATAAAAAATATTACTTTTGTTGCCTTGGAAAAATAAAGGCAAAAGTGGATCCTGCCAGGATGAATAAATTACACTGGCATGAAAAAAAAAAAGGGGGGAGGGGGGGAAGGGGGGGGAGGACAGAACAATACAACTGACAGCAGATTAACATCTGGGGTTAACTACCAAAAACAATGCAATGCTTATTAGTACCCGACTGAAAAGCTCAGTCTTTGTCCTGGGCCACATTATTCATTTGCTTAAGCCAAACAGGCTCTTCATCAGCTTCTGTCTTGCCTTATGTTCTCATTTCCCTGGAAATGCATGGTAATGAAGGTCCTTCTAACAGATGTTCCTTTAGACTCATTAACTTCTGAATCTTGTTGTTCATTTTATCCACCAAAAGTTAGTTTATCAGAACAAACAATTGCGGGAAGATAGACCATCACAAAGAGCTATAGATCATGATATTTAACTCCAGATATTGACACCAAGTGAATGCATGCAGATGCCAATAATTATGAAGTATGATACTTGGAGATTGTCTTCAGTGATCACGGAGTTCCCCAAGTCTCAAGAGACAAAGATGCCCAGTGTTACTTCAGGCAAAACAGCATAAATGATTGCTTAGCACAGATTCACACAGCAACTGTCCTGGTTACTGACAATAACTAAAGACACAAAGCACTTTCATCCTACTTGCCTGAGGGAGAGTTATTTAGTGAGCTAAAATAACACTACAGGACTATATAAATAGCGCTATCACAACCAACTTCGAGGAAAACATTAAAAGTCTTGATGATTTCATGAAAAATGCATTAAATAAAGCCCTAAGAAGAAAGAAACAACAGTGCACAGGATCTACGTTATGATACACGGAACATGACAAATGGCAGACTTTATTTATTATAGATAAGATTAGTTTAATGTATCCCTTCACCTCTGTTGAAGAACAATTAATTTTGATTTCACTGTTGAATTACGATATTAAAATCTGATCATGAAGGACGGTGCACTTCATTTTAAAAATAACATCCCTGTAAAGATATGCAACTATTCTTCATTAGTATGTACAGACTCTAAACAGTTTGGGGTCAATAAATATCCTGACAGTTTTTTATATTTTAATATAGTATATGAGTTTTAGAGGAAATGTAAAATGTCTTCACTCACATAAAGACTCTTAAAATGACATGTGTACTCCTATTAAATGTCAGATTAACAAAAATTTATGATTTTATGTGAAGACTGACAGCAATGTCAAGCCAGTATCTGCCTAGAAAAAAAAAAAAAAAAAAAGAGAAAAAGGTATATTTTCTTACACAAAGCTATGTAGTATATTTCTAAAAGTCATTACTTATTACTTATAAAGAGAGTACTCAATTTAAAAATGCAACATGCCAACAGGCAAAATGCAGGTGTAGATTCGTAACTTGCTTTGGCTCTTCTAGTTAAAAGCAACACTAGTCTAAATTCAAAGACACTAGTTCTGAAAGCATGTACAATCAACGAGTAATTCTTGGGAATGCTTAATGTGAGACACTGATGAGACAGAAAGAATCACTGTCAGGACATTTTCCATGGACTTCTGAATAAGAAATATAAAATAAAATAAAATAAAATAAAAACTTTCAACATAAATTTTTACTAACCGCTCTTTCTACCATGTGCTTTGCTTTTGTTTCCCGTCTGGAATACCCTCCAGCTGCATGTACCTACTGACACACCAAGGAAACCCAGCCAGAAAACCCAGGTACAGTATGCACTCCCACACACCAGGGGGGCAGCAGACTATTATATTTCTTTCAGAAACAAATAGAGGTCTGTTGAAAGCAAAACCCAATTTTATACACATGTGACAATCAGGAGTAAAGGTGAAAAATATTATGTACGCAAATGCTTGTGATGCATTGTGTAGTCATGTAATTATTTCTGTATGCTTTTGTCTTACTAAACAATCAGTTTCTGGTCCCACTCATCCATTTATATGAGCTAAGCATTCTTAGCCTGAATAAGGCTGTATTATCTTCAGTTGCTAAGAATCACATGCAGTAGCATTTCTCACTTGAATGAAGTCAAAGGAGATTGTGGGCCAGTTTCTTTCTTTTGAAATATACACACTGATTGTACAAAAATCCAAAATACTTTACTGTCCCAGTTCATCATCTGATAACTGGTAAGATCATCTGGTAGAGTTAAGACAAGCAAAACAAATGAGTATTGTGTCCTAGGGCCAGCTCATATGCTCTCAAGAGATCAAGCTCATGGAATTACAAAAATGTTATGCCTGCCAGTGACACAGTTCTATGCAAACAGTGCCAGGAAGAAAGACTGAAATAAACCATTCTGTTGCCACTGCTGGAAAATATTTGACAGTTGCATTCACTACACAAATGTGTATTTTAAAAAATAAATAAAAATGTATATATATATAAATATATATAAGAATATATATATAATATAAGAATATATATATAAGAATGACTTATTGCTAAGTATTTTGTCCCACCTTCTTTTCACTTAAAATGTAACAAGAATTCACATTTCTTAGTCAAGAACAAAATCTTCACTTATTAAAAAACACACAAAATCAAATAGACCTCACTTTAAGGCCATTCTCAAAATATTCAGTTCATTTTTCTTAAATTAACATATATTAACTACTTATAGTTATTTTTCCTGGAATAACTGCAAACAATGCTTTGCCTTTTTTTAGGAGTTGAAGGGCGTGTGAACAAGAAGCCAGAAAAACAAATTCTCTATATTATGTGGAAATGTGAGAATTAGTTAAGCTTATGCATAGTGAAAGTATGTATACAGTTCTATGTATACACTTGCTGTAACTAATCTCTGATTTTCAAAGATGTACTGCTGCAGCCCCTTACAGTCTGAAACTTCCATTCACTTCAACGTGCATTTTGGATGTTCTAAAATTTGCAATAGTGAACACTCACGTCCAGCATCCTACCCACATTTCACATCATGCTTGTAAAATAACTTGCAAAGACAAAGACCTTTTCTATTTTATTATTTCATTCTATTTTATTTTATTTTCCCGTTTCAAGAACCATAACTGGATATCTTTACAGGTGAATACTCCTACCCACACCATATCCCTAACCATACACAATACCATAAGCACACACAATGCCTCATGGTGCAAGAGGAAAAGGCAGAAAGAAATTAAGTTGTATGAAGAAATGAAGTAAATGTGTTCAAATATAATCACACTGAAAGATTACTAGTTTAATCAAAATAATTGGGTTTTGTAATCCAATGACTACAGAAGATGTTTTTCTTTGCAGTGTTTATGGACAATTGTTATAAACCGAGGACTAATTAGCAACCCAACAGTGGAAACATACTGTGATTCTGAATATAAAAGGTCAATAAACTTAAATACCTCTACTGAGGCACTGTGTTGATAGCACCTGGCTAAGCATAGCACCTTCAAGACCTGGCTCTAAGCCCCAGCTTCATTTCCTCAACACTGGGCACTTTGCAGACACAGAACAACAACAACAACAAAAAATAGTCCTGTGAGAGCTTGCAATAGAGGTATAAATCAAAGCTAACAGGGAATACTGCATGGTCAGAAGCAGGTCAGTCATGGTGGACAAATGTATGAATAGACAGTTTGGCCGTGTCACCTCAAGGGTCAGTTAGGCAAAGTGGAGCTGAAAAAATGCATTTAAAGTAAAACAATAATTTGACTGAGGAGTTGTTTAGAAGGAACTCATGTGTTTTCTCATGGTAGGATAATTGTAGAGATTATGAAAATGTGTATATAAACGTATATCCTGGTTTTTGCTAGATTATGTGCCACTGATCAGTCCCCCGTCTTACTCAAGCACAGAACAGAAATTTAAACCAGCAAGACAAAATATCACGCAGCATGTGTACTGGTATACAAGATGGAGAAGAAAAACAGCTCTCCACATATTTTCACTTTAGAATCATCTTTTTATGCTGTGTTTTGTATAGGGCCAATGTGTGTGTTAAATTTCATTTTCATGCATAAATGTGTAATACAAGCCATCAGACTGTTAGCTTCACTGCCTTAAAAAAACAAAACCTACTTCACTGATGGGTGGGAAAAAAAAAAAAAAGACTTCATTAAGAATCAGGCTGTGAAAAAATGACAAATTTCCTTTTGTACAAATTGTCTTTTGTAGTGGTAGGTATTGTGTTTGGCAAAATTCCATAACATTTGCCCTTCTGCATACTTTCTTTTCCTAGTTACAGAATGTTCAAATAAAATTATATATTCTAGCTTATAAATCAAGATGCCAGAGATTTTCTCAACTAGTTCATTAAGCTGGAAAAGTTTCTCTAGTGCATGATTTAAATGGGAGTCATTTTAATGACAAAAGCAACCTTACATATCAAATCGGATATTTTAATCATTGCTATGCCAAGGGAGAAATGATTTCAAGTTAAATCATTCTTTTCATTAGATAAATGATTTGTATCATATTGAAGGAAAACAAAAACAAACAAACAAACAAACAACAACAAAAAATACTTTTACAGCAATTCATGCTTTCTTAATGTTTAAAAACTGGATGATAATCAGTTGTGGCAGTAAAAGGTTTAAAATCTGCCTAGTACTTCCTTTTGGTTAGCTCTAATGACAGCTAAACTTTGATCCCCATGTGTCATGGCGGCTTTACAGATGGCCTTTAATTTGAGATGGCTCTCAGATTAGCTGTATGAGAATTCTAGGCACCTAACTTCAGCAAATTAGGACTGCACTGTTAGAAGTCTTCACATAGGCTGTGAAGCCATGGTGCCTAATTTAGGCAGAACCCAAGGCAGTATGATGCTACTCTGAGATAACTGTGTTCAGTACTAGAGATTCTAAGAATAAAACAGACAAAAAGCAGCAATTAAAACAAACAGTAATTAAAACAAATACAAATTAAATGTATTTCAGGAAGTATATTATCTCGTAATATGCCATAGCAGCAAATAGAACATTATGTGAAGTGCTATATATGCGATGCTACCAAGACATTTCATCAAATAATAGTTACATTTACAAGCTAATTTACAAAACTAAACATTAAAAGAAACATTAAAAATCACACATACTTTAAAATCAAGTTTAATAATTTTATGAAGTAAATCTTTTGTAAACTTTTAGTTAGCTGAAACTAATTATTGACTAATTTAAAGGGAAATGTTAATGACATTGTTCAAACAAGGTGGCTGAACAGAAAGAATAGTACAGAAAATTAGGTTACTTAAAATGAAAGATTTTCATATACAAGTATACACGAAGAAAATTCCATTAGCTCCCAAGACAGCATTTGTGATGTACTTTGCTGCCTGACCTGATAAATCTGTGCTGTGTCAGTTTTCACTCAACAGTTAATATTTGACTACACTAAATTAAATTTAACGGTGATAATGCACTCACCAATCTTCTCACCATTATTTTGCGTATCTTAAAGCTGAATCTTTTATCACAGTGAGAGCAAAAAATTATTTTCCCATGCTTCCACCTCTATTTTGTTTACACTCTTTATAGTGCCTATCCCCTGTCTTATATGGACACATTTGACCCTGGTGCTACTGAAGTATATATAGAGATACTCTGTTCATTCAAACAGAACAAGCTCTGAAGAAAAAAAAAAAGGCTGTGATTTCCAGAATATTTATTTTCTCTAACTTTAGAAAATACCTACAAGTGATAAAACACATTACCTGTACAGTTTTTGGATGCTCTGTACTTTCTGAAAAGTGTTGACTAGAACTACAGAATGTAAAACTGGATGCCTCCCAGCTATTCTGCTGCCAGGATAAAGCAAAGAAAAAATACATAAATCTTATTTTTTTTTTTTAAATTGTTGCAGTAAAATATGAGATAAATACAATGCTTCAGGAGAAAACAAAATTCAAAAAAAAAAAAATCCACAACCATCACTTCAGTTACAAACTTTTTTCCTCAGGGAATACACACAAAATACTTAAGAAAGTACAGCCTTTTATTTTTATTTAAAAAGTGAGAGGAAAGAACTAACTTCATCTTCAAGAGAGGCGAGATAGATTATGATTAATGTCTTAAAATATCGCTGTTCTTCCACTGAGAATGTTCACTTGCCAAAACAAAGATGTTTAATGCCCAGATCCAGGCAGCTGGATCAGCAGCGTACACAGATCTGTGTAGGCAACAGAACATAAATCATGGAAGACTTGAGAAGCCACTGCAGCCCCTATGATTTTACAAAACATCACTGGAAAGCCAAGGGACTGCCCAAAGACTCCGCATCAGACAACATTCTTCACCTGCAGAATAGGCAGAAGGCAGTGCTCTGCCCTTGAAGCCACATTGGAGCACACGGTGCCTTAGTGAGAACAACAAATACATTCACTGCAATAATCTAAAATAGAAGTACGTGAACTTGCATCAGTGTGGCAAATTACAAATCCCACTGTAGCCTGCCTAACCAGATGCACCTTAAAACATCCTTGTCCACCATGCCTACTGGATGACAGTGAATAAACTGAACCTCTGGTCAAACGCCCTTCAAATCAGCACGAATCTACAGTTCCAAGCAAGCAGTATCTTCTTCTTGTTGGAGCATTAGCCAGCTCATTGTCTTCCAAATCCAATTTCACAGATACTCTGTGAAGGCAGAGACAATGAAGACCTTCCACTGATACAGCTTAATGAAATAAATCACAGAGCCCCAGGTCATCATCATGCTGATGACAATGAAGCCTACACTGTGTGCTCCCTTTCCTGGTGACATCATATTTCGTGTATGATAGGTTCCATTTGAGCCTTGCAAAAAAATCAATCTTTGGAATGGAAAAAATCCTTCAAAAGTTATCCTTTAAGTCTCAAAGAGAAAATAAGGATGCCTATTTAAAGAAAATAATGTAACCCAGTATGGAGCATGGCCAGATAATTAGCAAGAATAAATATTACAGTTATGACTAGTGGATGGGTCACTGCTTCAGAACAGCAAGATCCAGATTCATGACCCTCTTCTTCCAAGGACATCAGATATACAGTCATAGAGTATTAAAATAAATAAATAAATAAATTGCACCTTGGATTGCAGGGCTCAGTTACTCAGGGCACGGGCCTTAAGTTAACACAAGTCACTAATGAAACAATGAACCAATCAGAAGGGAAAAATACTGCCTTTCTTTTGCAAATCACTTATTAGTCAATACAGAATTTGTCTTTTCCTTTGTCCCAGCATAACTTTTGCATCACATTCAGCTTGAAAATCACTATACCCAAGCAAATATATATATATATTTCTGCATTTTTTCAAGACTATAATACTGCTTTGCAATGTAGCTGCTGCCTCCTCCAGCCCTCTTTGACAACTTTGACAGTTCCCTGAAGACGATATACTCCGTAACTATTGCTTCTCCCATATGCCCAGGATCTCTTGCTACGGGACATGAATGTTTTAATATAAACATGGGCCCAATAGGAGAGGAAGTCAGTGCCTAAATGCTTTTGAGGACTTTAGTCTTTCCAAATCTCAGTCTTCCATCTATAAACTATGTATACCAATACTTTCTCAAGGGTTTTGGAGGTTCCACCCATTTAATATTATCAAGTGTTCACGTAACACTGTAATAGAAATACGTTCCAAAAGTACACAGACTTCATAGACAAGCAATATAAACAGGAATATAAAAAATGGTTGGCAGATAAGTTGCTAAAAGCAGTCTTTATACTCAAACAAATATAAACAATGTTATTTTCAAAACTGAATCAAAGAATCAACCAAATGTCAGAATATTAGACAATGCTTGGCCTTTATAATTTTAGTATACTACATAATTCCATATTTTTTCAAAAAGCAGACATTCACAGCAAAATTAATTCCTTAAAAAAAAAAAAAAAAAAAAAAGGCACACACCTATCCACTTCTTCCTCATGTTCTTAAGAAGAAGCCCTTGAAGAGGGTAATAAAAGAGACAAAAGCAGCATGAATAAATGTGAAAGCAAACTAAACAGCCTGCACATTCAGAGGTGAGCATGTGAAATTACGTTAAATCTTCAAAAAATGGATGATGAGGATAGCTCACAACCAAATGCCATGTATTTCACTGCCAGTGATGGGAGATGGGAAATTTTGCAGAAGACCTTATATTAATGATAAAATTCTGCTTTATAAAGAGAATGTCTGTGGGTGCAACTTCCAAAGCATAAAGTAAAAGATTCATATAAGAATCATAAGGTCTAATTATCAATTTACTCATTCATGAATTAATCTATTTACATGGTATGTTAGAGTGAAAAGTATGTATCTTTAACTGTTTATTTACAATATTTAGAGAAATTTTATGAATATTTATCTAAAGTAATTATTCCTCATAAGTGTTAACAAATATAAGCAGCATAGAAAGTCCACATAATTCATTTTCAAATCAAGTAACTCTCTTTTTTATTCATTGCAAATTGTATCATTCCTCACCTTTGTTTAAATAGAAAACTTCTGTTGTTCATTTTTTAAGGAATAATTTTCAGAAGTATCAATACTTAATGCATGCTGCCAAGCCACTGAAAGAACAGAAGTATATAGTATATCCCTGATACTGAAAAGAAGGAAATTTTGGAAAATTACCTTAGATTTGCTTTAATATTTCTTTATTTTGTCAGCCAGATCTCGAGTTAACCGTAGCAGTTAATGTCACATTCACACTCGTGGCCATCAGCTTGTACCTCAACGAGCACAGCCAACCTACCAGCCTTGAAAGGGCAGTCCTAGACCACTTAACATCAATGCACAGTATTCCTGCAGAGATCGTTATCTTGTCATCACTTTGTTAATATCATCCCTTGCTAAATAACCTTTCACGGGCTTTCCTGTTTGTTCATATCAAATACATGTTACTTGCCCTCAATTTCAAAATCCCTTGCAATTTATTCTCCCCTATCCAGCATTTCTCATATGCTGTCATTATGGTTCCCGAATCATTAATGCTGTCTTCTGAAATTAGAAGCCCATTTGTACTTTCTTCTACACTATCCTGTCAGCTACCCAAAAACTTAGGTCACTGTCAACTTTCCAATCAGTTCTGACACTACGTCTCAGAAAACTGGGCAAAACTGAACCACTGGTATACTGAGATAACTCAGCCCTATGGACTTCCACATTGCACCTTGTCATCTGATAGACCACCTTTCACTGCATTTTGACCTGCTATTTTTTTGAATTAGCTTTCCAAAAGCTAATCAGGTTTAAAGCTCTGTCAGACAGAAATCAATTCAATGCTTCAGGTACTTATTTAAAAGGACCAAACCCCATGTGTGTTGACCATAAGCGATCTCTCAGGAATCACAGAAACTGAGATTTCAGTGACTCAGGAAAATATCAGACTTCAAATTCATTTAGTATTTTATATTTGTTGGTGTAATTCAAGAACCGGCACAAAATGTATGAGGGTCCAGTATGCCACAGTAAGACAAAATGAAATCAGACTAGATTGTTTACTCAGAGATTGTTTAGACTCCCCCAAATAGGACAGTTTTATTTTAGTGTGATGTCTGTACCTTAGCTCTGATAAATTTATCATGTGACATGGGGGATAATAAATGATTTTATGCAGCAGTAGTAGACGAAACTACAGGCAACCCGAAACACTTCTAAAATCAAGTGTTATTTTGTAATACCTGCAGTTGTACTAGAGGGCAGGACTTCCAGACCACTCAGAGACATTCATTAAAATGTCTTGCAGCCAGCAAGTTCCCACTTGACAGATCCTGCCCTTTAATAAAATCAAGTTATTCCTCTTTAAACATCATTGGCATTTTATAGGCTGTTAAAAGGAACAGATCGCAGTATGTTTATATTGCTCTGTGTCTCCCTGATTGCGTCTCATTCTGATAACCACCTGTCTGACTAAGCTTTGATTGGGTATGTATCTTCTGCAAATAATTCAATAGGAAACAAACACGTTACTGTTGTGTTAAAACCAGAATGTGTATTGGGACTGAAGATTATTGGTCAGTGCAGGAATTTTGCAGGCATCTGGTCTGTAGTTCACATTGCATGCAGTGAATTATATCTCAGTAATTGAGAATGATGAATGATTTGACCCTCTTAAATATATAATGAGGGAAAAAACAGCACAGTAAGAGACAAGATTTAGGCAATTGTAGCCTCCAGGAAAAAAACATTTGTAACCCAGCACCACCTACAAATCTCAGTGGATGTTTTGGTTGGATAGTGTGTCCTACCTTCGGCAATACATCTTGCATTATGGGCAAAAAGAAACACTAATATTTATCTTCTACACCATCAAAACCCATATGTAATCTAAATAAGTTAGAGGTTTTTGCACAATGAGGTTAAAAAAAATAACCTTTGATTTGGGGATTTTTTTTTTCTCTGCACAGGTATTTTATAAATCACTCTAAAATGCAGGAGTATTAAAATAAGTGTTACACAAGACAGCTAAATTATTCTTATACCATTTAATGTCACATTGGCAAGATAATACCTCTTTCTGCACATTCCTCTGTAGTACTGTGATGACATTACCAAACTATAAAGTTAACCGCAGATCCAGAACTCAAAAAGCATGATAATTAGTAATTTCATGCTGGCATTTCACACTGGGATGTCCTGCTGTGGTTAGAGACTGGCCAGGACCAGCCTCCCATTCATACAGATACGGAAGACAGAGGTCGGTTCACTTCTGGCATGATTTGCCTCTTCTCCCAGCTGGCTGTCCTCCTGCCCACTGCACTGTGTGGAAACATCAAAATGCAGCACCTCTTGTCAGACTTTGGAAAAGATGCTGTCCCCAGAGCAGCAGAATTAAATCCACTGATGGCAAGGCAGCTACACAGCTTGGGGCTTTGGGCTTGATTTATTATTTTGCAGCACTAGATAGAAAGAGGAGCATATTTGTTCATATACTGTTCCTAAAATCTGTGTTAGAAAGTATTAGGCAACATTGCTGGGGGAATTTGGTTTGTGCTGTGGAGGAAAGTAGAAGGCAGAGAAATGATGAATAGATAAAAAGAAAAAAGCTAAAAAGTGAAAAGAGTTTAAAAAATGACTAAGGAGATAAGGGGAAACCACTCTGGTATTCTTGCTTACTTTTCTTATTCAGACAACCAGTTGCTAAAAGCAGTTTCTGGTCACCATTAGAAAAGGTCACTAAAAAAAATTCATTGCTCTCTTTTGTCTATGGTTCAGAAACATGCTTGCTTAATGTTGCAGAAGATGAGCACGTGAATAGTATGCATTTCTGTTCTGGCACAAGGACTGGATTTAAATATGAATGGGGACATCTCCTGCAGCTGACAGAAGTGCTCACTCATTCCACCACTGTGGCAGAGATGTTACCTCCAACTCCAGGGTCCCATTTTCAGAGCAGCAATTCAGATAATGCATATTTATAATGTTTTTAAAGCCGAATGAGTTAACAAATCACAAAGACCTTGAATTACACAGGAAGTAGCAAAATCCAATTGGGTAGAGCCTTAATTTGATACATCTGTATTGTGTGATGGGCTCCATTGTACGGACTCCATCCTGCTCCATGGCAGATAGAGAGTATATTGAAAGCCCTATATTTGTGCTCTGAAAGACAGCAGCTGCTTCCCATCTTCCATAACATCTGAAGAGAGTTTTACATTCAGAGTACTCACAAGCCAAGAACACACATGTCTAATACAGGCTGATGGAGAGAGTATTTCTCCTAGTACCCAGTCTATCGGCTGCTCAGGAAAGCTACATGTGGCAAACAAAAGAGGAATTGCCAAAGAAATAAGTAGAGCTGTTAAACGTGCTGCAATAGAATGAGAAAACACTTTTTTTTTTTTTTTTTTTTTTAAACTAACATTTCAAAATGCTGTGATAGATCTGTAAAACTTTATATAGCACATCCATGTTTTCAATGCTGGGAGCTGCTCTCCACAACAGATTCTCCCCCCCTCCCCCCCCCTCCCCCCAGCATTTTCTATAGTGCTAACAAATTAAAGATAGAAGAAAAACAGAGAAAAGTAATCCTCTATAAGGCTAGTCTTATTACCCATTCTCATTGTAAGCTTTTTCTTATTTTTTCTAATCTTTAGTTGATTTTTTTGTAGTACTTTTTACCTGACTCTTGCAGTACACAGCTATCAGACAAAAATACATCTCACTTTTCACTTTCTAGATGGGACTTTTTATTTATTCTTCTGTGTTTTAAGCTTTGTATCAATAACTTTTTTGTTCATACATTAACCAATTGCTTACACAAACATCTCAGATCTTTCTTCCAAATCACTCCTGACACACTGTAAAATATATTCAACATCTCAGGGCTGAAAACTCATCTCCATTTCACAAAACTACCTCTTTTGGGGATTTTTTAGAACATGCCTGCTTATGTGTTGCTATGTACAACCTGGCACCAAGGAACTGTCAAAGATTAAGTGGCCTATTTATTTACTAGCATAATACAGATGATGATGATTAAAACAAAAAAAGTTAGTTTTCTGTATATGCTGTCTTTATATTCCTGTTACCAAATCTGGTATCTCCCAGTGTTGAGCTTAGCCAGCTCTCAGAGACCGGCAACCCTGAGACAGTACTTACCAAAGCTAGCCACAGAACATCCAAATAATGTGAATATTACTAAGTTTCTTATCACATTATTTTGCGTACTGGAAAGATACCATATTATAAACACAAAAGTAATATTGTCTAGACATGAGAAAAGTCAGTCAGATGTTAACAAACAAAACCCAAAACAAAACCAACCACCTGGTAATTTACCCATTTCTGCATTTTACCCAGAAGGTTTTGTAATTCATAAATGAATGAAAAGCTACCAGAGTTCTTTTTTTTTTTTTTTTTTTCTAAAGGCTTTTATGTTAATTGAGTTTGCTCTAAACATTTTCATATATCACATCAAGTATTCGATGAAGTGCCAAAGCACTTTGTTAACAAACTTATTTCCCAGATGTGGCTAAAGCAGGGACAGAAGGCTTGAATGTTCTAACATACCTAACAATTCAATTACAGTTATCTTATGGTGCCATCACATATTTTTCTTCAACAATCAAACAACCTCAGCTGGAAACTCCAAGCAATAACATAAATAAAGGACCATCTGGCAAGAATAATTAAGGAAGGCTGGAAATAAAACATTAATTAGTGCAGTAGTTCAAACGACCTTCAAAGGCCTTATTATGAAATTATATCCAAAACAGATAATCATTTATTTCATGTTACAGTTATATTTAACTAAGCATGAATAAATAATAATATCATTTTAGGATGCTATTACATTGTTATTGACTCAAACTGCATTTGAAATTGTCTTATTTTTCTATAACAATAAAATTAGAATGGAAAACAACCTACGACAGTTTAGAATGGCAGCCATGGTTTTCCCCTGTTTCACATCAGTGAGCCAGATGAATCAAGCTTGCCTCAAAATTTACATACTAGAAAGGAATAGAATGGTTTGCCGGGACAATATGCATGCAACTAATTGCTTTTAAATCATTTACATTTGTTTTCTCCATTCCAGAAGAAAAAGAATGGAAATCTAGAATTACTTGCTTCTTGATCTATGAAATGAAATGGCAAATATTAAGATTTATTAAAATCTCTTCTATATAGGTATATACATTGCCATCACAAACTCATGGAAAATATCTTCTTATATCTTTCAACATCTTTGCTACTTTTACTGATGATCTTAAGTTAGTTGCAACTAAAAGAAATCAACAGATTTCAACATAACTTGAAGACAGGTAATGGTAGTCTCAAATGCCTTTCTTATCCCAAAATCAACACAATGGGAAAAAGATTATTTGAGATGCAATATAACCAAGTTGTTTAGAGGAAAAAACAAACAAACCAGCTCAGTACTTCTTGTAATTCTGTACCTTTTCCAAATTGCGTTTAAAATGTATGTATAAAATATTAACAAAGTTACATCTGTATATTTTCTGGGTTTGTTCTTGTAGTTGAGCATTATTGGGAAAATATTCCACAGCAAAGGATTTTTAAAAAGGACTATAATTAAAATACATTATTTTATATTATCTTAATACAAAACTTGTCAACCAGCCAGTAAGAGTAGAGCTTTCCATTATTTGGTGGAGTCACCTTCTCCTTATCCCCAGTCTACAGGATGTCAAACAACTGAATGAATTATCTTGGACCACAGCCAATTGCATGTCCTTTAGTTATGAGCCAGACAATGACAAAGCTCCTGAAAGTCTCAGACATCATCTGGATAAGCAGGCACAGGGGATGAAATCTTCCTTAGGGAATCTGTGGACCAGATCCACTTTATGAAGATCCTTTACTAACAAAAGGACTACAGGAGTCCTCAATGCCACTGAATGCCAAGGGGAGCCAGATGAAATGTTGCAGTTGTATTATTATTTCCACTATTGACTTTTGCCTAGCACATCTTCACTGCACCAAACAAACGGGGCAAACAGTGCAAATGCGATTCTATTGGTGATACTGAAGTAATGAATTTCAGTTTTGCTCTTTTATCTTTCTTAAAGTTAGTAACTTACCGCTGGAAACTTTACTAAGATCACAGATACATTGCTGATACATGGTAATGTTGCTTTTTACACTGAGAAATTAACATGGGATAAGCTAGTATGTGAGCTCAGCACTGCACCCACTGCTAAGGATATAAATTACTACCAGAGCCTGCTGTTATTCTTTCTTTAAAATGACAAAATTATTGCAACACACAGGCCCACAAAGTAGTAGTGAAAAAAAAAAAATTACAGAGAAATAACTGGCCCTTTGTTACCTGCCAAACTTTGGGAGTGGGGCATAAGAGACACCGTGCAGCACTGGTGAGGCTGAACCTTGAATATTCTGCTCACTTTTGGGCCCCTTAGCACAAGAAGGACTTTGAGCTGCTCAAGGATGTGCAGAGAAAAGCAACGAAGCTGGTGAAGGGACTTGAAAACAAGAGTTATGAGGAGCAACTGAGGGAATTGGGGCTATTTAGCCTGGAGAAAAGGAGGCTGAGGGGAGACCTTACTGCTCTCTACAACAAGCAGAGTGGATGTCAGTCTCTTTTCTTAGGTGACAGGTTGTACGACGTGAGGAGACAAGTCTCAAGTTGCTCCAGGGGAGGTTTATACTGGACATCAGGGAGAATTTATTCACAGAGAGTGTGGTCAAGCATTGGAACAGGCTGCCTGGGGAAGTGGTGGATTCATGATTCCTGGAGGCACTTAAGAGATGTGTGGATGTGGCACATCTCACAGTTTTGAGATGGAACTTGGTAGATCAGGTTGATAGTTGGACTTAATCTTGAAGGTCTTTTCCAACCTAAATGATTCTATCTTTCTATGAATCTAAACTAACAAAAGCTGATGAGTAACAGATGCTGAAAGGAAGTAGAATCCAGACAATATCCATCCACTGCAAAAAGTGCTGAAAGGAAGGAAGCAAGCTCAGATATTTGTGAAAACAGGAAAAAGAAGGACCTAAAAATGTGTGAAGGTTATAGGAAGGAAGTTCTTACAATTACCTGAGGGATGGAGAGAAGAAATTACCAGGGAATGAAAGGAAGGTGAAAAGGCATAGGGCAGACTGTAATAACTCAAAGATATAAAGGAGGGAGGTGTCAACTCACCATCATGAACTATAAATCAACTGCAGACTTGTCAGCTGGGATCAAACTTGTGATGAGACAAGGAATACAGATCCAGAAAGTGGAGCTATGATTTCTCTGACAGAAACCCTACTTAGTTAACATAGAGATCTCCAGAGACTTCTGTGATCACCTTCCTGCGGTAGCTGCAGAACTGCCTCTCTAATTCTAGTTAGGATGCTTCAGACACTATGACTCTGCACATGGATAGGGGAAAGCAGGTGGTGTGACAGTCTGTGCAACGACCTGAATGAGTCTGACTTTCAAGATCAAGCAACGGGTAGTGAATGGGAGAGATGCTGCTGCTCTGGCTTTCCTAGTTGCCCGCCCTAAGTTTTTAGGTAGATGATCTTGTTGTAGGAGAGTAGAGAGTTAGGTGTATCATATTCAGGCTTATGAAAGAAAAATATGTGTTTTGTTTTTTTTGTCCATCAAAAAGCTGAAGTTTCATTAAAAAATACATAGGATGGGCCAACATAACCATAAATATTTGGTCATTATTTTCATTGTCTTTAGTTCTCCTGTCTCCTAAGTACTGTTCTGCAATAGTCAACTTCTAAAGAACTGTGAGGGAGCCCAGGCTGTCATATCCTCTAATGCCATCAGCTGAGAGTACAATAACAATAACATAGCTGTACCTCATCAGTATCACACTGCACCTGAGGGAGACTGGAAACCCATCTGATATTTTACGTGCTCCTGGCTGTTACGTCCCACTTCCCAGGAAAGAAGAAAAACTCAAAAATAGTAAGATGGTGTAAGATGGTAGCGACACACGACTATAGAGGCCCCCGGTGTGACTGTACCAGTGATGACAATATGATTCTGATGAAGTGGTGACAAAACTTTCACTTTAAATTTTACTAGGTTTTCCAAAATATGTAGTGGTGTTGGTATGAAATATTTTTTGGTGAGAAGATGAAAAAGCCTTTTCTGATTTCCAGTCAGTCTTTTTGGAAGGTATTTTGGTACTTCTCTGGCCTTTCTAGGGAAACAGGTACAGAGACCCCCTTCTTTTCAGAAGAAAAAGGGTAAATTGTGAAAGGCAATGCATATTCCTCTTGAAGCTTCTTACTTTCTCAGAGACATTTACTAAGGGCAGAAAGAGAGTATATATTATTTTCTTAGAAGCTATAACTTAACAAATGAGTACAGATTACTCTAAGATAAGGACTTGCAGAGTGAAAGGTTGCTTTTCAGATGTGTCTGGCCTAAACAAAATAAACAGCTTGAGTATCCATCATTAGCAGGCATAATAGCTCTGCAGGAGATACAGCTTGAACCTTGAAGAGCTATGCTCTTCAATTAAAGCTAAGAAAATGCAGGAAAATCAAATAGAGAAGAAAATATTCCCTTAGGGAAGTTCTGTATGAAAAACTATGAAAACAATTTTCACTAATAATAGTTTATATCGTCTGACTCATAGAAGAAAGGTTAATGTCAGAACGACACCTTTTGTCACTCTTAGCAAGAAGACACTGAGAGAGAACCGTAAGATTTCACTGAAAGAGAATCCTTAAGATTAATTCTAAAGACGACATCATTTGGTTAAATCTTAAAAAGATAAGCAAAACATACACAAACAAAAGCACAACACTCTGTGAGCAAAATCAAACAAAACTCTTTTGAAATATGATAATCACTGAGCGCAGAATTATGACCTAACTTGTCAGCAAACAGGAAATATATTGGAGCGAGTAAGGTTCTATAGCAAAAGCTTTCAATCACTGGTTCATCGTGAGTCTACACCATTCCTAGAAGGATCACACTCTTCACATTCTGGAAAAACTGTACATTTAGCTCTTCAATGAATGACAAAATATATCATCAATACCGGAAACCATTTTGTATCTCTCTATTGAAATTAAATAAACCCAATAGGAAACAATGGGCTTCTAAACCGGCCACACAGCAGAAAACACTGCACATAACTAGACAATTTAAAATATCTTGTCAATATAATTGTAGTGGTTATGCAATGTAAATCAAAAGGATATCAGATAGACCATTCTTTACTCTCCGGAAAATAAACATCAAGCAGAAATACAAAGCCAATTTTCACATTTGCTTTGATCAAAAAGATGAAGTATAACTTCTTGGGAGTATATTAGAAATATGTCCATTTATGTTAGAATTTCTTACCCTGCAGTTGTCGCTATATAAAGAATGCAGTATAGGCTAACATGATACCAATAAACTGCAAACATAAGTTAATTCATTTTTCTTAAGCAAAAAGATGATAGTTTGTGAAAATGCTAACATAAGCATTCCACAGCATTCACTCCATTCTGTTAGAAGAATGTGGACTGGTAAACCAAAGCTTGATGACTGGACCTAAAATATTATATGACTACAGATTCATTAGTGTAGGGACAGTAACTCCATTAGGCTTAAGAGTAGTCAATTAAATAGATTTTCTACATACTATTTGCTTACTAACCAGTGGTCAATTAAAGTCATTGTTCCAAGATGATTTTTAAGAGCTATAAAAGAATGATTTTAACTTCTAGGAGAGTGGAAGTCAATCTAAATCCAAACACTTGTATCTCTAAGCCTTTGAACCATCCTGTTAATAGGTCACTGCTTAATATGGTTGATCGAATACAAGTACTATTATAGGAACTAATGAACTGCTTTTTGTGTTGCATGAAATGGAAAAATCTCTCTAGGTGAAGTCATTCGGAGAACAGCAATGATCATTTGCCAAAGCTAATAAAAGTTGATGGCAATTATAGCATACCACGCATCAAAAATGTGAATTTGTTAAGTATGTTTTAATAGATGAATTGTTTCAATAAAAAGTACAAAGTGGTTTTATGTATAACTTTTTCCTTACAAAAAAACTATTATGCATTTTTCACACTTTCATCTAACATCTACATTTCAACTGTCATTACCAGTGACCTAGTGACAGGAATACACTAAAGTTGGCATTTGTCAGAGCTGACAGTACATTGGAAATAAGAGCAGCAGTGTTCTTCTCCCAGCTCTGCCCAGATTTAACCTGTGAACCACAGGGTGTTATTTAACAACCCCAGCCTTATTTTCTCCAGCTGTTAAATGGGAACAATGCTCCTCATTTTTTGTGTTGTACTTTGAGATATTTTGGATGAAAAGTGAGGCATAGAAAATTCTTGGTTTTCTTAACATCCATAGCTGTATGATCTTATAACTTGCTTGGAAAACGAAAACAGCCTCTTTTATGTAACAGATAATAGGCCTAGATACAGATATATGCACTATCTTGTTGTTACAAATTATATATTTGTAATATGTTATATAATATATCATACAACATGAAATGTTATATGTCTATTTTTTGACCCAAATGTTGTTAGAGAACAGACAGAGTAATAAAGTAGTGGCATTCTAAATGTTAACCTTTACATCCAGAAAAAGCTGCACCATAGTTATATAGAAAGAAATATAAAATTAAACCAAATGTCAGCAGTTAGCTGTTTCTATTGTTAATGGGCTTTTTGTGAATACTGTAATAGAAACAGTTTCAATTTGAGTCCTTGGACAAAAATAGTATTCAAATTTTGCCCCATCTCTATTATCTCTTTCCTGCCACTGCTTCTGTCACAGTTCCTCAACACTCATCAGTTATTTTTTAAAGCATTTTTCTCCTTTCCTTCTTAGCCCTGCAGAAAAAAAAGGAGATCCAAAATGAAACTAAAAGGTACTGTGATTTTTTCCTCTATTTGTTAAATAATATTACAAATACTGATTTTTGAATTTCTGAAAGTAAAAAATAAAAACAAAAAAATGTAAATATTTTCATGTTTCTTTGATTTTGAGAGACTGATATCCTGACAAATCTCTTAAATGACAAATATTACAATATTCGTAAAAATTTTAATATTGTAAACCAGGACCTCTGTATCTCTTCTTCAGTAATAAATCAAATGCAGGTATCAGTGAAGCAACTCTCAGGATACCCCCATGCAAATATATCAAACTGTTCCCAAAATATATTTTCAAAATAATGTAACTGAAATGATTGTACTCCACAATAACAAAAGCTATATATTTGCCTACCCTACCCTAATACTTATTGCTTATGGTGTCACATAATTCCCAGTCCTTCTATGCTTCTTTACCTTGGAAAGTCAGTGAGATGAAAATGGAGATTCTTTCATTCATATCCCAAAGGTCTTAAAATATCATAAAATAAAAATGTATTTTTTGTGGAACCAAATAAATAAGAAAGAATTGTTTGTCTTGGAAATATTGGAAAATAATATAGTTCTATATTCTAGTTGTACACAAAATATTTTTTCAATATATATATATATATTTTAATTTGAAAGGGTCATTTATCCACGAATGCTAGAAAAATGTTCCAGAGAAATTAACTATGCAGAACACAGCCAGAACATACTGAGGAATTTAAAAAATTAACTCAAGGGCAGATGCTTAAACCAAATATCATCCAAAAACAAACAGCTTGGGCCAGGTCCCTGTTAACTGTAAGTATTCTAATTACTGAGACAGCTGATGTTTCAAATAAATGTAAGCCACTTTGGCTAGGGTACAATTCCTAAATGTTGTGTAATTTTGTTATGCCTTTTTACATTTACAACAAACAGTGAACAATGAAGAAAACTACGAGAAGTAATGTAAAGCCTTCCTCTTTCAAAAACCATAGCATAAGCCTTGCGATACTATCCTGTAGCTGGAGCATTGTGCCCAGTTTTGGACCAAAGGCAAGGTTACCCTCACTTGTATCTCACCTATATTTTCCTCCAAAAGATTTGTATTTTCTGGCCAAATTGACCATAATGAGGAACCACAGCAGCTACACTGCTTTCAACAGGTAGCAAGCGTGGTCTAATTTAGAGGATCAGTTGAGATTTTGGGTTGTCCCTTATATAGACACACTGCAGCACCAACTGGTTTTGCTCGCAGCAGGCACACACCCACTTTGTGCCTGGTGTTTTTACAAAAGGTGCAGGATCCTCCTGGTCAAAAACATTATTGTTCTCCATTTCCATATTCATCAGTAAAATGTTCCTCACGCACACCGTATGAACAAATGCCAAGACAATCACCATGAACACAGTGAGCAGTAACTATTCACAGCGATTTCCACTCATATCTCATACCGTGGGCCACGTGCAGGCAGTCATTACACAATTCACTGATGAATTAATACGTAATAAGGTGAATATTGGTCACAAAAGGGTATAGACTCATCCAGCAAGCAGCTGGCATAATGACCACACATACATAAGCCTTGTATGTGGCCACTAGCTTTGTCTTTTCCCAGCAAGACCGGAGTGAAGATAACCATAGATTTCAACAGCAGCAAGAGGGAAAGAGAAAGAAATCACTTTCAGCGCTAGCATGTGAAAATGCTGTGATTGCACTGCAGAACATGATTTGTCAGTTCACTAACTTGACTGGCATCCATTCTTGAAGAAGTTACAACTTTCTGAGATCTCAAAATATCTTGTTTTAAGCCCTCTTCTATGTATGAGTCCTAAAGGCATGTTCACCCTTAGATTAAACTTCTTAAAAATGCCTTTAAAAAGTACTTTTATGACACTAGATTATTCTATATGAGGCTGAAAAAAAAAAGACAGAAATGACTATTCAGCAAGAAAAATTAGTAGTAGGCACAGTACCAGAAAGCCCACTGCAGGATTTGTAAATGTGCAATTTGGCATGGTTATTCCTTCTGGCTAAAAGATCTAATGGACTCTGTCACATTAAGAGAGGTACATGGACACCGTGGCACCTCTGAAATAATTCTGTAACAGCAGAAATCCGTGAGCCCATAAACCACCCTAAGATCTCAATTCACTCTTCATTCTTCACATCACCCACTTTGCCAAACATTTTTAAGAGTGAAGGAGGAGCTATACGCTTGTCTACCTCCTCCTGCTGGTGTCAAAACACTTATTCTACACTAACATTTGGTGTTGGTCACTTTCAAACATCAAACAAATGTGGATTCAGTGTTCTTAAGCGGGTATGAGTCTCTATGTATGAGAACAGAATTTTGATGCAGGTTTCTTACATTTTCTGTATCAGAATTTGAGGCAGTATTTTCTCATAACACATTATAAGGAAATGTTCCATAAGTCAGAAAGAAACAAATTTTCATTTATTTTCTAGGAAGATTAACAAAGCTTGGAGGCAAATATGTGTAGTTCATTAACATGATGGGGGTAATCACTTTATGCAAAGGTAATCTGTAAATCTGCAAATCAAAACTTTAGTCAGTTCCAGTACTTTTAGTAAGTTACTTTTACAAATAAAGGTAAAGTTCAAGCTAAATATAGTAAAATGTAAAAACTTTCAAACATTTTCATGTGTTATGTAAAAAACCATGATCTTATATGTTCTGAGCTTTAGTTAACAGTCTCCAGCTGTTTTTCCTGAACTCTCCCTCACATATGCTCACTCAATTCTTCTCATCACAAAGAAGTAGTTTTATATTACTTTTAATTTCACCAAACTTTAACTGTTAAGCTTAAAATTTGCAACAATTAACACTTCAAAGTGATTTTTTTTCAAGATTTCATACATTTCAGATAAAATGTATAATTTTTTCTAAGAATTGAAAATTTACTTTTTCCCCCATGTTAAGAACAATTCGAATTTTTTTTTTTTTTTTTTCATTCACAGAGGATCTTGTATTCTAATACATCGGTTGGAGATAATCTTGGAATTTGGCAAGTGGGATATTAATATTATGACCTTTGCCTTTTTCATGAGAAAAAAATCAAAATCTATGGTCAGATAATAAGACTATTTTAACACAAATAAGACTATTTTAACACAAATAGAAAGAAGGACATGAATTATGCAGAAACTTGAGCAACCTATATTCAGGACTTCCTGACTTTGAAATAATGTTCTTTGAAATTGTCAAGGTCTTTTAACATATGGGTCTGTATTAAACTCCTGCTTTTCATCACCTGTGCTTAGTAAAACATTGGTAGAGAGTGTCATGATTCTTTCAGGTCATGAAATTCCTTTCCTTCAGATACAATTCCATAAAATAAAGCAGTGACTATTTCATTTGCCTGTTACAATTAGTAATTTCTATCCTCTTTCACCTCACTTTCTCCTTCTAGATAGGTGTGCCAAGAGACTCTCAAATCTGCACACTGGGAATAACACATAATCTTAAAGAAATCTTAAGGCATATCCCAGTTGACTTTACTGTAAAATTCTATTACTAAGAGATTTTGATTTTCCTTGACTTGTATTAACAGTACATATCACAGGCAGAGCAAAATTTACACTTCTGGAATGCACAATACTTGGAGAAAATCAAGACCTGGGTAGCATACAGTGTTTCCCTCAGATAAGATCAGTTGCAAGCACCTGGCAGTATTTTAAAGCATCTCCAGTAACGGATGCCAAGAAAAATACAAAGAGAGCTCTCTTGCAGAGTAAATTCGATGCACCATACAACTCAATATCCCAGTGCATGGGAGAATATTTTGCCCTCCCTCATCCACAGACAGAATCAACACTAACAGGTAGGGTAACACAGAGAATGTGCGACAGCACTGAGAAGTTAAAAGTGGAAAAAAAAAATCCGTCCCTTAAAAGAATTTTAGTGCTCAAGTGATACTTCAGTTAAAGTTCATTATATTTTATGCTTGCTTCTCTTCGTTATCCAGTGAATGACTAACTGCCACATAAATACTTCATGGTGAACTACTTTTCAGCTATGCTTCCTCACAACCATCTACCAGTTTGCTCCTAATGCAGTCTGAATTATATGAAGAGAAATTCAGTTTTACATATATTTCCCATGTTTAGGAAAATGCTGTTTCATTTCCACTTACATGATCTAGCCTTATTATATTGCTTTACTATTTTAAACAAACAAACAAAAACTTTGGAGAAACAATTTTTCCCATGGTGCTTTCAAGATCATTTCATTTAACTTAAATTGAATGATCGGGTATTTCAATGTCATAAATGAGGGAAAAGCAGATGACAAAATATAGGATGATGGATTTTAGGTCTCAGAACATGTACTCAGCATATATAATTCAGCTTTGTAGTTGGAAGTGATGAAGCAAGTCATCAAATAATGTAATAATTAATAAATATATATATATAATAAATGTAAAGCTTAGGACTTTCACTCTCCAGAAAGCCATGCTCAACCTGTAAGCTGTATCACCAAGTCTTAGCATTTTCTAACCAGTCCTGAGGTGAAGCTAGTTTTAAAACCATACATAGCCCAAATAATACCTAGAGCTTAACTGAAAAGCACTGCTCTGCCTTTCAAGTCTGTTTTTGTTTAAATTAGCTGCTATTTTTTTTTCTGTTAACAGTACCTCACTTTAAAACCCAAAGCATATTAAGAAAAAACGTTAGTCTGGTATAAAATTATTTTCAGGTAGTGTAAAATGATTAAGTAATGCCAAGTGGCGTTACTCACATCACCCTGACTTTTGAAACCATAAAAAAGAGTAACTGAAACTCGGCCTTTTAGGAAGGAAA
Source organism: Oxyura jamaicensis (assembly GCF_011077185.1). NCBI lineage: Eukaryota > Metazoa > Chordata > Aves > Anseriformes > Anatidae > Oxyura > Oxyura jamaicensis. The sequence goes on along the minus strand of NC_048898.1, from coordinate 28,272,713 downwards.
TCTTAATTTAGCTATTGTTAAAGACAATGGTTTCATGGAAGCATATAGCTTTGGAAAAACAGAAACCCACCTTCCAAGAGAAAACTGCTGTATGAGACACTTGGTCAATTACTTTAAATACTGTCCTGACTACAGAAAGCACAAAAGCTCATCTGAAAGTATGATAAATGGAACATCTTCACTTCTACCTTCCTAAATCATCTAATTTACATGTAAACAATAATGAAGGCAAAGCAAGAATCATAGACTTTAGCTCAGTTACTTTATGATCTTCTCGGATGAAAGACACAAACCCCAGCATTTTCACAGACTGAATGTATACCATTGCATAAATATGCTCTTTGGAGGATGTCCCTGTACCCCTTCACAGCTGCCAAAGTTCTCATTGGTGAGAGTGAGATCAGTCAGTGTCAACATCATTACAGAACAGTTTCCACTCAGTACAGCAACCAGCTGCTGGCAAGGATCATCTTGAGGAGTTACTGAGTTGGATGGAGTAACCAAATAATGAGAAATTGAAGGCTGCAGACACACACTCTTTTCCAGGATATGGCAATAGCCAACATAGTTAATTGTCACCCACTTTGTCAAAGATTACAATACCCAGGTCAGATTACAAGATTTAAACACTACATCTTTGCTAGCCCAGGCTATTTGAAATGGGATAAGTGAGCTCTTGCAATTAATCAAGGACAGTTGAGAGCATGCTAACCTTCAGCAGATGGCAGTGATGAGCAGCTCAGTGTTAAAAACAGGATTATAACCTTTTCCATTGCCACTGCTGGATTAGAGAAAACACGCATTTAAATATGAAGCAAAAACCATCATACTTGAATGAAAAATGAATATTGTATGTATTCTTGATCTGGACATCTAAGCACATCACCTACTGTGTATTCATGAGCTATGGTCACAAATGCACCCTCAATGTTTTTCTGTTAACATTTTCCATGTGTATCTACACTGTCAAACGGCAAATCAAATAATCCATGAATTCTTGCATGTTTTATAAATCAAGCACATAATGTAAGTACCTGGGAGAACTTTGAAATGTTGGTATAAGTAAACAACATTTATTTTGCTTCAAGACAGACGTGAAATATAAGCTTTGAAGCATACAGCATTGAGTGTAGAACACTGTAATTAAGAACTATGTATTAGAAACAAAATTATTTTTGTGATCTCTTATTAGTTCTCTTTCTTGTGTTACTCAGTTTATATTAGTCTGCTTATTTAACAGCTCAATCTCATGGACAATTAAACAATACTCACAGAGGTATACAAATGTCCAACCCAATCAGTTCCACCTTATTAAACTCTTCTTTCACTGTTTTCTTGCACCCTGAATTACACAGTCAATGTAGTCTCATCGATATTGCTAACTTCTGAATAATTTGAAAAAGAAAATCTCAAACTTGATAGATTTTGTTATAAGATTCACTCTTTTAGATTTGCTCTTTTAAATTCAAACAAAAGTTGTGCTTTGTTGGTTTTGTTGTTGTTGTTGTTTCTTGTTTGTTTGTTTTAACAAGAGCTCTTCCCTTATTTCATTTCTTTTGTGATTTAAAAATTGCAGCACTAGAGATCTTGAAATCATTGCTGTCACTTCAGATGCTATCCGAGTGTATGGTAAGATGCAAACTCTCAGACTTCCCAGCATCAGTTGCAAAGACAAAGTTATCTGCTCTTCTTTATGGAGACACTAATCTTGTTTTCCATATTCCGACTGAAATCTGGTGACATTCACCATCTTCCCAACCAGCATGGCATGACACACAAATTAGTTTGAAAACCATGTCATGACAGCTCAACAGTAGCATAAACACTGATGCTCTCCAAAGGTAACAGCAGACAGAGACTAGAAAAGACAACTTTTGCTTTCTTTCAGGAAAGCGGTAATTTCTTTTTGTTAGTGTCAGTTCTATGGCAGACACAGTCACTTTCTTATTACATATTTATTTTGGTGTACTACATTTATTTTCTGCATTAAGAATTTCAGAATAATCTGAGGATGCTATTTTAAGTGAATCATATCTTTGGCCATCAAATAAATGCATTAACAACAACAACAACAAAAACAATAGGCTTTAAAGCTACTTTTTATTATTATTATGAATTAAGGATTTGTTTATATTAAAATAAAAACTACACCTGATTTTCTGATGTTCTTTATGTTGGGGACAATCACCTGAATTTCCAGAACAGGAACTACCCAGTGAAGTGGTGAATTAATTTCTTTATAAGTTATCCTATGCTCCTCTCATTTTGTACATCAAATGAGTGATCTGAAATTTGTCAGAGGAAAGGGATAACTCTCATATTTTGTGATAACAGCATACATCAGTGACAGGTCATGCCTCTTTGCAGTAGAGACCTTTAAGTGATACTAAATGAAACTATTATATACATACCATATTTCAAGTGACTGCCAACATTAATGCATTGTTTCAGTAATAACCATGAATCTACTGTGACATATTTGGGCTATTTCTCTGTGCAGTTATAATAAACTTTTGTCCAAGATCATTTAAGTATGTAGCACTCATTATCCTTGTTGTGTGACCTAGAAGGGTCCTTGACAATCAAAATTCTGACATAGAAGTTCACAGTTCAAATCTGCCTTTCAAACTGTCCCTTGAGACTACTTATACTGATCCCAAGTCTTTTTTGACAGCTGTGTTGAGGTCTCCTGATTATAAATTCCCATCTTCTAATCTTTTCACTGGAAAGGGCAGCTGCAAGTAATGGCAAGTTAATTGCAGCATATGACACAGATTCTAATGAATGCTTTAAAAGATTTGCAATGTATACTTAAAAAAACAATTTGGTGGCAGTAATTTCAGTGTAAGTCTCCAAATGCTCAAGAGGTCTAAGTTGCTTCTAAACACTACAGAGGGAGAAAAAATTAAAGTACATTTTATGGCATATAGGTCTCAATAACTGTCATCGCGTGGCAGGGTTTTATGTTACACCAGTGAAAATGAAATTGTTACACACATAACCTGGCAGGAAACACATACTTCACTCACTGAAAGATCAACTCAAACTAATGACAATCTACTACTATTATTTTCTGATATTTTCCTTAGCCATATGCTGAAGAAGTTTGTCAATGTTTAAAAGAGATTGTATTCTAAGGTGGTACAATAAGGCAGAACAATAGAAAAATACTGATCTGTATTGACTATAAACATAATGAAAGACTATTTTATTAGGCATGAAATGGGGATACAAACTAATTGTAGTTATTTGGCACCTGCAATTATCACAAGTAATCGCATGACAACTGTAATGCAGGCCTGTCAGCAGTTGTCCTACCTTGTGGTGAGACGCATCAGATCTCACAAACTAAGAAAATGCAATAATAGATTGGTGTGTGCATAAAAGCAGAATGATGTATGTTTCCAGAGAAGGTGACGTTCTAATGCTTACATAAGGATCAAACCAATGGCCCACCAAGGAGCTGTTATGATGATCCAAGCTGACTTGATCCGTAACATACTTTAAAGAATTGCCCCAGTAGTTTACGCGTCGACCATACACATTTATATAGTGATAGAGAAGCCCTCAGACCTTCCAGAAATGATATCTGTCTGTACCATTTACTGCTATATTAAAGAACTCTTGTTTAAAAGTGGTAATTTTCTCCCTCATGTGGAAATAAACTCTGTTCAGATCACCTCTTAACCTTCATTCTGCTGACAACATTGTTTCTTCAATTTCTCTACAAGCATTTTATCAAATCTCAGACAAATTCTTGTCTCTCTTCTGTTGATCCCTTTACAATTATTCAACTAGAGATATTTCAGATAACCATTTAAGGAAAGGCAAAAACATGGTAAATATTTTAACAGATTATAATGGAAGGAATTTCTAAGCTCATATATGCTATTGGTATATATTCTGTAAATGATCGTGAGCTTTGCTGTAAGACATCAGCTTTCAGGTCTAAGATTACACACCCTCACTTCATACCCGTATAGCTCTTTAAGGGTTTCCATAGCAAAATACGTAACAGACATCGGGTTGCTTTTCAGTAAGCAAGACAAATGTTGAGGATAAGGACAAAGTTTTCAGGGCTCAAATCAATTTAGTTCTTCAGCAAAATACATGCCTTAAACTAATCTCTGTAGCACTCTTCTAAATTATTCAGAAACTTCTGATGTCAACATCAGTTGATGTGTAGGCGGACTAACCTACATTACAACCAAGAGAAATAATACATCAGATCAGTAAATCTTACTACCTTTTCAGGCCTCAATAGACATCCATGCTTCCTTCTGTGACACACGTGAGAAATATATACTATTTTTGTTCCCTCAGATCTCTGAAGGGACTGCTGGAAGCCAAAGTTCTAATCTTCTTCACATCATTGCACTGGAGGTTAGAGAGTGATATGAGGAGACAAAACCTGCATCAAGTAAGAGCACATTTTCTAGTACTGGTCCCATGTACTGGCCCAGAAAACAATGTGACCAAGCAACCTACTGACTTTATGAGTCTTGGGTACAGTCTTTAAACTACCTTGTGCAGGAGATTATACATCAAGTTTCAGTCTGGCCCCACTTCTCCTCCACTTGTATACTCAGTACAGTTTTTTGTTTTTGTTTTTTTTTTAAAAGCAATAAAAGATGTCTTCCTCTAAAATGTTGCAAGACAAAGGGCAGGTGATTTACAAAGACATCAGAAGAGTCACAACTCCCACTGCTCCCAAGTTCCATACTTGGAAGCAAGAATGCACATTACTAGAAAATCCACTCAGATGATCCCTTCCACCTCAGCCACAGCGGCACAATGGTGTCTGTACTGTACTAGCTCATTTAGTTTACTAGTTTACTAGTTCTGGATTTAGGGAAATGCTGCCCAAGTGCTTGGAGACTACTGCTACTGCTGTGTTATGATTCACATCCCACTGAGATGATTTCTTCATATCTTGTCAAAGAGGTATACTCAGAAAATACACCTCTTATTGTGATTTAAAGATGTTTTCTTCATAACAATTTTCTCTTAGATTTTCAAACCTACTTTTTATCTGAAACTGTTTTGTATAAGGGATTTTTTCTACTGTATGACTTGAACAGCATTTTTTTTTCTCAAAATAGAAGTTTACTCAGCTTTGCAGAGCAGTCGGTCTTTAGTAGAAACTATGTATTTCTATGTACCTATTTAGATTTAAAACAGCAACAACGACAACTAAAAAGAAACCTCTCTGAGGATCTAAACACCTCAATAAGCCATTAATAATGCAATTAGTCATACCTCCCTTATAGCCCTATGATTTCAAGGGAACAGTGTAAGAGAAAAAGTGTTTCAGGACAAGAGCACTGTAACAGAGCATCTGTAAATTAGCAGGTATTTTTATTAGATAATTAGCAACTGGAAAAGTAGTACATGCAAATATTCTAATGGAATGACTTGCACTACCATGTGTTTAAATGGCATTCACAAAATAAGCCAAGAGCACCTGAGCTATTAGAGCCCTAAAATTGCATATTTTAGCAAAACAGAAGAATAAGGCTAATAAGCTAGTTGTATATTACTCTTATATGCTTATATTAATCCCTTAGCTAGCAAGTTTTATTTTTTTTTTAAAGGTGCTATAAAAATTACCAGAAAAGGTATTAGCCAGACGTACCCCTTCAGTTATATCTTCAAATACCAGCAGGACTAATCCTCAGGTAAAATAGCAAAAGCTTAATGCTATCGTATGTAATTTCAAAGGATTTAAACAAAGAAATAATTTCAGATGATTACATCAGTTCATTTTGGAAGAGAAATTCTAGGGAAAAATTATACTTGTTATAAAAGTTTGTTGTATTTCTCATAAATACCCAGGAATATTTACATAAAATTAAGACAAATTAAAAAAGAAGAGGGACTTGCATTCTGGAATCCAACAATTAATAAGTGAGTTGTTGAACACTACAGATGAGTTCCTTTGTACTGACCTTGAACAAGGAATCATTGTGAAGTATCATCACTGCATTTATACTGTTAGTAGTGTAGGAAGACTATGTCCCTCACACTTCATCATGCATCACTGAACTGTAACAAACTCTGACAGGTATAGAGGATCTCTCTAAATATTATGACACCCTGCTAGTGACAGCTGGAAAAGAAAAGCTGGACACAATCACAGTTCTCACATTTACTGGAAAAGATGAACTGCCATCCATAGCAACCATATTTCAGGAAATACTAACACATTTTAAATATTTTTAAATATCTTATTTCTTGACATTTTAAAATGCAGAAAAACATTAGTTACAATTGCAGAGGCTTTTACTGTCAGCAATTAGTCTTTGCATTCTATGTATGATATTGTCATAGAAACCACTGCTAAAAAATAATAATAATAATAAAAAAATCTATAATATTCAACAACCTTGCTCCATTATAAAACAACTCATGACAAAGGTCATTTGCTGTAGCAATGATATTTGCATAATTATTGCATGGAAGGAATATATGTAAGCTTGGAATGTCACAAAAGCATTCAAAGAGTAAACTTTCTGGAAATTGAATTTTCTCTTTAGCAATAAGTATTTCTAAAGTAATGGGATTAAATATTCATTTGAAAAATCAAAAAATTACATTCTAGTGCTGCACCTGTTAGAGATGAGAAGTATACAAATGAGGACTGCATCTTCATACCAGCACTAACTTTAGCTTACAGTTCCTCTTTAATTATTTTGATGAGTGTGCATTTAATTCAACAAATACAGTACTGTGAATCCAAGTAGTCCATTCCAGTGCTTTGAATTATACACCTACTTACTCTTCTATACCTTAGCAGAAGGACATTTCTTCAGTACCCAAAGAAATAATCTATTGCCAAACTACCACAAAAATCTTATGCATTATAACCTTTCTAGGAGTCAGTCAGGTATGGGCTATACGTGTGTGTTGAAATCAGCTCTAAAAGCTTCTTCTTTTCTTGCATGACAGAATAGGGATAATTTCCTTCATAAAGATGAATGTTTAATTCTAAGAAGGATTATAAAACCACAATTGTATTCAGGAAACAAGAGCTTAATGTAGCTATGCCATACACTATGAAATACTCCAGGATTAAACTAGCACTCTGGAACAAGACAAATTCTTGAGCACTACAAACTGAGAAATAGCCAAAAAGGCTGTTTTGTGTGTGTGTGTATGTGTTTAAATTGTGCATGTATGTAGATGCAAACATATTATTCAGAAGCAATGGTAATTATGGGTATGTTGCTGCTTTAAGTGATCATTGTGCCATTTGGAACAGATTGGTTGTTTAGCATTATCAATTAATTCAATTATATTATTAAATGCATTGCTTTTAAGTATTCCAACAAAAAAGATCAACTGAAGGGGTATGTATTTGTCTAAAATCAGCTGTTAAATCTTGCCTACAATGTTTTCTTGTAATTATTATCATTGTATATATTTTGCCAAAATGTTGTATTTGGTGCTTCATTCAAGTTTATTTTACCCAGAACTTTCTCAACAACAACAACGAAATATTTTGGGATATGTTTCTGTATGATTTGTGAAATGTTTTGAAAAAAATGAATTAGGCTGCTTCAGTTGTTCCTTTGATTATTATGCATATAAAAGGAGATGCATTTCCACAATGTTCATTTCAATTTTTGGCTCACTCTTTATTCAGAAAAGTTGACGCTAAATGTTTCAAATTTAAATCTGACTTACAGATCTTGCCAAGAATAGCAAAACAGCTCACCTTTGAAATAAATTGGCTCAGTCTTATTAACTTAATTTTTTCAGGCAACTCACCAGAATATATTGACAGTACATTTCCTATTACTTGAGGTATGTGGTGCTTTTATTTATACCTATTTAAAATGTTGAGCTGGATGCAGGAGAAGAAAAAAGTGGGATGGTTCATTTGAGATCTCTGTCCAAAAAAAATCTTATGGGATGTTTATTAGGAATATTTCCCTCTCTGTTTTCTTGAACATCCATTTTATTTCATCTGTTCTTTCCTTCTTTTTCCCATTTTACACTAAGGTTTTTTCTTCTTGGCAAATTAAATGGAAAAAAAAAATAGTCATCATAAAACAGAGAGACAAATAAATCAAATGTGAGGAGTGAGACAGATGACAAAATCAATACCGAATGAAGTTTTTCCAAGACCTTTCTTTAAGTTGATAATGCTAAACTTAAAATTCCTAACACCATTTTTAAAAGTTTTCAGGAATCATCAACTTGAACAAAGAGAGAGAGTTTTAAGTGAAAAAGAAGCAGAGAGTAATACAGTAAAAGAGAGAAGAATAGGAGGAAGCACACAAAGTGCAGTACAGAGATCACACAAGGCAAGAACAAGGTTCTGTAGATACTACTCAGATCCTTACCTAAACTCGCTCACCATATGCGCTTCTTACTGTCACACCTCTCTGCCTTCATCTGTAAAATGATACAATACCTATCTACAGCTGTAAAGTGCTTCGAGTCTTACGGTTTAAAAGTTCCTAAAGGAGCATTAATCACTGAGTCACAAGAGACAATGAAGTGTACACCAGACAGTTAAAAGAGCCTGATTTTCAATTGCTTATTTATCTTCTTTAGGCCGATTAAACACTAAACGAGGAAGTTACAAACATGTTGACTGAATTCATAATAACACAAGAAACAGCAGTAGAATGTCAACAGACCCCCAATGATAAATCTGTGTGCTTGGCTGCTTGGACTGTGACAATGCTCTTAGTAATTAAAAGACCACATTCTCTTTAAGCAGATGGAACAGAGCTTAATGACACTTGAAACTGCCATATTAGAGGCATTTTTATGGTGACCACCTCATTTCTTCACTTAGTGCAGTAGAAAATGGAGTTTGACAGAGATGACAGGTGATCTGAGGTTCATTTGAAAGCTGCAGTTAGTATTGTGCGTTCTTGGCATTTGCTTCTGAGTGCTCCTTCAGACAGCAGGTCTTCACATTTCTTTTGAGGCTTTTCAAAAGCCTTACATCTTAATTTAAATTGTTCAGACCTAGAACAATTTAACAGTACTTTTCTGATAAATTCCTTCCTCACTTCAGTTTTCAGCTTTTACTCCCAATAAAGATGCAATGCAAATTTTCAAAGTATATTTCTTGCACTTCGGGGTTGTACTTCATTCAAAGTAAGAGAAATAAAAAACAAGATTTTTCTTTTGTCTAATTCTCACTTATATCCGTGTTAGAAATATTTGACTACCACACTTAAAATTCTCATCCCTGTGTATTGAAACTTTCTGAAAGGCAAGATCTGTATGACATTAAAGCTACGCGTGATACTATCCCTATAGTTAATGGTCTGTTAGATACACTTTTATGTCCCTATTTTAGAGGGTTTATAACTTCAGGACAAAATCCTTTGCAATCTGAAACTAAGCATATAGAATAGCAGCCCTGGAAGAATTTTATGAGGCACATACTCAAACCTTCTATAAAACAAATTTTAAATAAAGACTTTTTGTGTTCATAGCTAAAAGCAAAGATTAAAAAGAATTTTACTGGCATCTATAATATTTTTTTCACAGTAAAATGATTTTTAATATAAAGAGTTACACTGCAGAGTGAAAAAGAAACACCACTTTTGCTACAAAGAACTAAGTGTATATTGATCTTCACTATTACCATTTCATTAAAAGTTACAGCAATGGTGAAAACTACAAAAGAGAAATACAGTTTATGTCCCAAATAATTTCTAAATTACAAGAGGCACAGATAGAAAGTTCGAGATTTTTTACTGTAGGTCTAATTGTGAATAAATATCTTGGAAGGAAGTGTTGCAGAGCTTTCTACATGAGCTGAAGAGAAGCAATGGGCAAGACAGAGGGGAACACATAAAGAAAACAGCATTAGCATTTTGCTAAAATATAGTAATATGGTTTTGAAGCTTATACCCTGTCATTCCCATTTTCTGTCCTTGGGTATGTTTGAAGTGAAGTTTTGGTGCACTAAGCTCTTTGGAGGAAACCAAACAAGAAACTGCTTCAAGCATGCACCATAAATTCCACAATCCCAATGTGACTGTGAGTTTCCTGAGCTATAAATGGTCTTCTGGAAAACTGAAACGCAGACAGATTGGAAACGTTCAGGAGAAGAAAGAAGACAATCTGGTCTGAAAGCTCTTGAACTCCATGCGAAGGATACATAGGAGCCTCAGCTGCTTCCTTGGTGCAGAATTACCTTCTAAAGTAGCCATAGTCCATAATGCCTAGCCTTAGTAATAAGCACTCATTCTTTAACAGACAACCTTTGCATGCTTCAACCTGTGCATAAAATTTGTGTTCTTTGAGAGCATACTGGCTGTTGTACTTAAGCTACCTGCTACACCAACCATGGTGTAGAGGAGGCTTTAGTGCTAGGACTCTGAGCCTCTTCTGCCTTCTCCAAAGTCGGGCTGCCCCTGCCCAAGGTCAGCAGTGGCACAGGGCAGCCCTGTGAGCTAGGAGCAGGCTGTGGTGAGAGCCACACCTGCCACCTCACTTGGGGCCTCTGCTCAGCTTGGGCACATCAGTTCTAAAATGTGAAAGCAAATACCTAATGAGAGGTATTTGAAAACAATTGAATTGTTTTTGTTAGTAATGTCATATATATGTACATCTGTATGACTGAGACATAAGTACATAGGACAAACTGCAAAACTTCTTTACAATATAAAGTGAATTTCTATTTATACAACTATTGTTACATTAACACAGTATTGCTAGTTCTTGCTAAATGGAAAAAAAACATTCATCTTCCCACAGAAATAATAATAATAATAAACTTAATTTGACTACCACTGAATAAAGCATTTCTCAGTATGCTGATTTTACTACGTGGATGTAAATGTTTCAAAAGTACTCTAACTTCCTTCAAAATGAAACTTAATGCATTGTTAGATAATAAGTCATTTGACTCAAATGCTTGTAAACTTCTACGTCATGCTGGAAAGTATCATTTTTGTAATGTCTGAAATAAGAAATACTTATGAACCGTACTGACATTTCGAGTTATGAATGCAAGTGTGCAATTAACTACATATAGTCCAAGCTAGCTAATCAGCTAAGTGATATACCCATAATTATCATCACCCATTCAAAGAGTGTATATTTTGACTGCATGGAATTTAGTGCTCACTAAGCTGATAGAGCAGACACAGTCTGCTCTATATCTGCTCTATTTTGCACATAAGTTTCAATGGAACACAAGGAAGTCCTTTTTTTTTTTTTTCTTTGTTGAAGTTTGAGGAGTCTAGATTATATTTATCCATATTTTGTTGAAGTCTGAGAGTGCTCCAAATCTCTACTAAACTTTTTTTTTTTCTCTTTTCTTTTTTTAATTATTATTCTCATCATAGGCATGGAACAACATCTCTAGAAACAGTAACAAGTAACAGCAGCTATTAGTGCTTTTGGCTTGGAAGGAAGCAGTCCTCCAGTGGCAGGAGAGGAGTTCTCTCAACTCTGCCACTGTCTGTTATTGATTACTCTGTCCACTTACAGCCCTTCATATTGAAGACAACACATTTCTATTACCTTACAAAACAGAACATTTTGGGTGAACAGTATTCACTTCTGGCAATGCTAGGATGACAACCTCAATGTCCAGTACAGCAGGTCCAAGTTTTATTCACTTACCCACTCAGAACAAAGATTCCTAATTTATGAAATTGTATTTAAGGCACTTGGGTCACAGCACACACAGATAGTCCCATTTTGTACTAGTCAGAGTCTTCCAACATGATACAAGAAAAAAACCATATCAATGTATATGCAAAAGGAAAAACAAAATCAGGCTATTTGGTTAAATATGAGTTTAGGAATTCCCTGAGATGCTGATTTAGCAACTATTTTTTATGCATGTTGTTAATTTTCAGCTGACAAGCAGCACTGAAACTTAGAGTGGCAAACATTTGCAAAGCAAGACTTCTTTGTGTAGCTATAATGGATATCAAAAGCTCTGCTTTGATATCTTCTAGAGACCTGAGCCCCACTTCAGGAAAATGAAATTAATCATGTATCCATTTAGACCTTGGCATGAGCTGTTAATGGTTTAATTATGCTATTGCATAATTAAAGAAGCTTCTCTCCCTTCCCTTTCACCTCATTCTACTCCTCTAGCTTGTTTTTCTTCATGCAACAAAAAATAATTAACCACATCTTTGTTCTTCCTCTCATGAAGATTCTTAACATTCTTCCTTGTTGGAAACCATGTAATTTCTTATGATCAACTGACCATCGCTTTAAATCTGAAAACTGACCATCGCTTTAAAAAAAGACCATCTTAAATCTGGGTCTCCTTTCTCCAAACAGCTGCCAGTTTCCCCAAGATTTGTTAGAAACTGAGCATTTTTGGACTTTCTAAGTAGTCACGTTGTGGTTGGAGACTGCATTCAGAAATTACTACTGACCGTCAGCAGACAGAGTATTTGCACAAGTGCATTTTGCAGGCCACTAAGCTAAAAGATGATACTAGAAGCTGTTGAATTGCTTTCAAGGAAGGAAAGTGAGCATGGTTATGAATTGTGCTTTTCAATATTGTGGTAACGAAACTAAGTGCCAGCTTCCTCTCTTTGTATTGCATTCAGACTGCTCAGCTGAGAAGTGAACTTAGCAGTGGATGGCAAGCTGCTGTAATAGAAGCCTCACACTGTGCAAACACTGTTGTTATTTTTTGATGTTTCAGTTGTCTATCTAAATAAAATCATCCTGTGTGAATGTGCATGAGGAAGCATATGGTATGCAAATAAGTAGCAGGAGGCTTATGCTAGACAAACTTCTCTCTCCTAACCTTTTTTCTTACTTTCCACGTTGACCTTAAACACACTTTGAAGCAGAAACTGTTTCTCAACTATGTGCTTAAAAGAAACAGTAAAGTCCAGTTCAGTGAGGTCAAGATCTCATTTTTTTGTTTGTTTTTAAGTGATAATTAACATAGATAATACTTCCAGCCTCCTCAGCTCCATATATGTTTTCTTAGGATGCAAATGACAGGAATGTGTTTAATTAAATACGAGATGAAGGAAGGTAAAAGGAACCATGGGACTCTCAAAGGGGTCCTCCTTTTGTATGTCCTGTTTGCTATCAGAGAGAAATTTAGACTTGGGGAATTCTTTCCTGTCTACTCACCTGACTGACAGCAACAAAGCTGCACAGGACTCTGAGGTTCTCTCAAATCCTTTCAGTCAGCTGAAGGAGAACAAAGAAAGAACTAAAACAGTTTCACCTCCTCTTTTGTAATTGCTCTTCCCTGTACAAAGATTATAAGTGATCCCAGTTCAGCAAAGCATATTCATAACTGTAATTGCATGTTTAAGGTCTAATAAAGCCCGTGGATTGCAGTTACTGAGAAAGATTATTCCTTTCCTTTATATGGCACAAAATATTAGCGTTGAAGCAAGCTCAGCTGTGATCTAGCTGAGAGCTCAATGATTTGGGCATAGCTGAGATCTGTCTCCTATACTGTACCTTTGAGGGAATTTATATTATTACCACTTATGTTAGGCAGTAGGGTGGTATTAATTTATGTCAGCTGGAGGTACCTTAAAAGTGATATTTCACATTTCATGTATGTTCAAAAGCTTTATAAATTTGAGTTTATTTAAATGAAACAATCTTCTACCTTATCTCAATGACAAGTCTGAACAGGGTAAGAACTACTACATTATGTCACTCCAAGGATGAGGGGTCAACACCAAATTAGTCTCTTCCTGTCCTACCCCTTTAAAAAGAAGTGAAGGCAGAGTCAGCGTTGGGATGGAGAGCTGGAGGTACCCACAGAGTCAAGCTTACTGCCACTGGAGCAGTGTCTGGCACCAAATCTACCAGTGATTGCCTCATACAACGTAACCTTTGGCAGCAGGTTCCCTCCCAGGGCTCTGAACAGGCCCAGGAAGCAGCAGGAATTCTGCCATGTACCTGATAGCTAGCTCAGATATAGATCTATGCTAAAAATATTTAAAGTTTTGTTTGTTTTTGTTTTTTTTTTTAATCTTTAGCTTTCTGAACCTTCCAAATATTTATCTTTGGAGACTTCAATTTAAAACGAGCCTTTCTTAGTAAAAAACATCATGCCTGTACTAAATGGTGCTATTCACTAGCCCACTAGATTATTGTTTTTAAGGAATACATTTTCCTTTCCTCGGTGTTCCTCCCTTCCCTATAAGCCTAAAGGGATACATACAGGGAAAAAAAAGGGGGGGGGGGGGAGAGAAACAAAAATCACAGAAATATAGCCCAGTATATATCATATAAACATTTATGAGCACTTTTGATTACTTTAGACTTACTTTAGAAATGAAGACAGGTAAATCACCTACGTAATCCATATGGATTATTTCCGAAGAACAAAAGAACAACTGAGGGTACAGCTCATCCAAGTAAAACAGACATACCTCAGTTATCTTTGAATTAATAACTGTTTTTTTTTCACAACACCGTTGATCAGCAATATGGAAATGATGTGAGCTGAAATAGCTAGCTGCTGTTTAGGTAAATGTTTTGGTAGCTACCCTTAATGAGCATCACAAAGCAGTGCTCTGCTGTTTGAGAACTTGAATTACCACATCTAACAGCATACCAAAATCACCTTGCACAGGTTTGAGAAGGAAAAAGGCAGAGATAAGGCTATAGCAACATTCGACACAAAGGAAAAAATTCACTCTTATTTTCTAACTTATTAATAATTTGGAGAGTCAAAACTAGAAAAAAAAATAGGTTATACGAGAGCATACATCCTCAGAACAGGAAACATAAAAAGTACAACAGCTTAACAAGCTTCTGACTAACTCATGCTCTTATTTACATGTAAGGATAACATGTAACATGGTCTTAGGTAGCCACACGGTAGCACCTAATTACACTTTCTACTGCATGCCACCTGAGAATGCACAAATACGTTCTACAGCTTCCCAATCCAAGACAGCTCTTCATCCACTAACATGTCTCAATACAAGCAATACACGTCAACATAACTGTGTTCCACATTAATTATGTGAATTAGAGATCTATCACTCAATTGTTAAAATAATTTCATGTATGAGAAACAAGATGAACCAGCTCACAGAAAACTGAATGATAAACATCACTGCTGGAAAAACACCGACCAATCTAACATCGCTACTCAAGCTAGAAAAGATCCTGCTTAGGTTTACATCTTGGTGATTCATTTTGTAGAAGCAAAAATAATTGATTCTGCTCTTTTACAGAAATGCAGTATGTGCAGTGTCATCAGTACATCAACAATTTACATTTGTTTTACTGCACAAAGGAGCTTCGAATCAATTTCAAAGGCTGTACATTTGAAAAGCAGCCAGCTGGTTATTCAGAACTTTAAATGCAATTGCCTTTATGTTACCAAGCAAGCAGATAGACAACTAAACATAAAGGGAATGTTTACAGAAGTTAATTAGGAAATGCTATTGTCTTGCTAAACAAAACTTATTTCCACATAGCTGGACACCACTCCCCTTAGCAGACCATCTTCACAATTAAATATTTCTTCATAGAAGTGTCTACAAATTTCTGTACCCTTTTAACATATTTGTTTGTTGAAAATAATCTGGCTTTCAGATGACTATCTGAACATGTCACAACAGGCAACATAAGGCAACAAAATGCTTATTTTCTTCAAATGCTGTAATAAGACATTTGCTCAAGCCTGGCAAAAGATTCAGAAATATGTTTTATTCTGAAAAATATGCTTATGGTACAGTGCAGCTTCATGAAAAGAAAACAACTCGGTCTCAAATCAGTAGACCCATGTCAGCATGGGGCTACACCAAAACTAATAAGATGTGTCTTTTACTGCAGCTGTCTCATCTCTAGCTTTCATGATAACTTGTTTACTCCCAGCTCTGAATGAGCATATTTTTAAATTATTTTTTCCCTCTTGGAAAATCCTAAGTGGGTGAGTATGCTGCAGGGAACAAGCAGGTACACAATATGACGGAAAGTAAAACAATCCTAAAGTCTATTAAGAGATGGTATCCCTGTTCTTGCTGTTCTTCGTTCACTGTAACTGACCCAAGTTTTGACCATCAGGTGCATCCAGCAGCAGCAATGTGTTTGTGGGCTATTCCATGCTAGGTCTGAATCCCTTGGAGGCTTCTTCAGTCGCTTATATGTGCATACACTTTCCAACATGCAGTTTGTAGGATTTCAATCAAAACATTATAGAGAAATTTGAAGAAAAGGAGTAGGTCTTTAAACCACGTCCTTGCACTTTTCACTTCATGCATAGAACTTGGCTTGCAGCATCTCCTATTCTCTGAATTACCCAAGCTCCCTCCCATAGTCCAAGGACAACCACCTTCATTCTAATTAAGACAAAAACAGATCTCTCTGATCACTCTGATCACTTTGTCCCTGACACCACATTTGAAAGCCCATAACCTTATCTGGATTTGGGGTTTGGTTGCTTCATTGATCGTTTAGAAGACTACCATAAATGCAGGCTGGATCAACTTCTTCCTAATAAATGAAGTTCTCCCGAGCAAAGTGAGAGCAGTACTGCACCACACTCTAGGACGCTAGTGCTGGCTATAACATGTTTGTCAGAATATATATAGTCAATATGTTTAGGCATTTGGCCTCTTCAACCTGTCAGAGCAGCTGTGATGAGATGGGATGCTGCATTTACCAGTTTCTAGAGCTGTTTTCAGATGTGCTACCAAGCTGTTATCTGAAAAATCTGTGTTTGCAATTTGCTTCTTTTCATGGTTCATGAGCAGTGGAAGATGACAGATAGCACAGAAGACCTCCCCATGCAGCTAATAAACCAGTATACTTCTTGACTGTTGAAGATCAAATTGGTAGGGAGAATTAAACTGTGTAGGTTATTAGCTGAGAACTACCTTCTAACGTAGTTTTTTTCTGAGGCATACTTAACATTGACATTAAATGTTAGTGCTCCTTTTTTCTTATTACTTTTTCATGCTGTTTCCGATACTTCGGTATAATTTTTTAACCTTGCTTATTAGCCTCAATATTTTCTCCTGTACAATCTGGCCAGCTTGTTTCTTCTTTTATTTCTTTCAGGGTACAAGATCTAAGTGTTAAAGTTTCAAAAGAGGAAGGTGTGTCAACAGTAATAAGAAAAGGAGGGCAATGTAACAGGAGGTTTCCAAGGTATTCAAGATTTCAAATTGTATTCAAAGGAATAAAATTAAATGTAATCAGATGAAACTAATAAAAATAACATTATATCAGAGTATATTATTAATAACATATCAAGTTACTGCTGTACTATGAACATGGAATATAGAAACCATCTCATGTGAACTTTTATAGAAATTGGGGCTAGTAAATTTTGTTATTAAATTTTTTGTTTCTACAGTCCTTGAAATTTTAAATAATATAATGTATGTGATAATTTTCTATGAAAAAAGAAAGAAATAGGAAAGGAAACGAGTAATCAGCATAGTTGAGCACACTGTTATATCAGTAGAAAACTGCCCTTGTAGGCACTCATTCATCCATTCACCCAGGTTTACGTAAGTGGTTTCAAAAAAGGTGTACTCTGTCTTAAAATATATATAAAGCAACTGTCTTAGCAAAGCCTTGCTTAGCTTCTAGATAACAAAGTTCCTAACTGTTATTGCTAATTATTCCAATGATAATACTGAAAAATAAGCATATGCAAGCTGGTAAGAACACAACAAGACAAAAGAGGGAATCTACTAAAATACTAGTTACCCATATACTTATTCATTTAGAATTATTTTTATTTAATGAAGTTATTAAAAATAAATGGAATTTTTCACTTTCCATCTCCTCTGAGATGATGTGAGATGGCATGTGCTAGCCCTGAATTTAAAGGTGACATATAAACTGCAAAAACTGAAAATAAACGTTTTCAGTGGAAGCCATGATACATTGTTAGCTGCAGTAGCACTGATGTATCACTAAAATAAACATTTTAGCAGCATATTGTAATAATTTAATGTAGTCTTAATCTTCAAAAAATGTCTTAAGGAAAAAAGAACACCAAATTCTGTTTGGATTCCTTAAAAATAAATTGATATATATTACAGAATTTTTGATCCATCTAAAATGACAAAAGTATTAATGCTTTTAACAGGTTTTCAACCAAAGTGCTTCATAAAACATAATGAAGTATGCTGAGTTTGATCTTAGAAAACAAAGAAATTTCAGAATTGATTTTTTCATACTCCCAGTAATCTAGATATTTTTAATGTTTCACCATCAATAGATTAACCAACATATGAGTTCAATCTTTAATTCCTTGACAGGAAAAGAATTCTTTGTTGCTTGCATAACTGCTGTAGAAAAAGGGGCTATCCTAACAGCACCGCTGAAGTTGTGAGAACATAGCATATACTGAAACAAAGAAAATGCTGTTAAAAATGGATCTTTGCCATTCTTTAGCCAGCAGAGTGTTACCAAACTATGACATCATTTTGCATTATACAGAGAGTTGCTAGGAGGAAATCATACATTAAAATCAAAGAAACTAAGCACAGCAAACCAAGAATTCAAACTGAGGAAAAATAGCAAAGGTCCGCATGAAAATAGGTAAAAAGCTCAGAGACCTGGTGTTAGAGTAGTGAGATGGGTGGGGGGAACAGAGTGAAAGCACAGGCCTGATTGAGGCCATGATAAGCTCCAAGTGGCTCTGATGGCACAAGCTTGTTTAACACGAAGAACAGAAGTGCAATTCATACGCCTGAATAAGCCAGCTAATCTTGTTAGGATATGCATTCATGTAAAATTAGTCTCTGCATCTCTGAAAAAAGCACTTAGACCTTTTTAATTTTTATAGCCTATGGCAGTAAACGATTGTAATCATTTAGCAATCAGAGTCTTTGCTATTCAAATCTGTTCTTAAGGCTGCTGCAGTCCCCACTTCCAACCCAACAATGGTCAAACTGAACTCATTTGGTTTGACTCCCTATGTGCTATGGGTCACATTACTGGAACACATTTCTGTGTTAAAGCTTCCTGACAGAGATCTAGCACACACGCCGTGTCAGCTGCAGTTCTGTCCATTGCACAAGAAAAGCCTGATACACACTGGCAACGTGGAAAGCCTACTGCCTGAAGTTGCAACGTGATCACATAATTATTGGCCACGTTCTCTTGACCTTTCTATTGCTAGTTCAGGGCCTTGTCTTATGATTATTCAATGATTCTGTTATAAAAGACTTCAGTACAAATTACACATTTTAAATAAAAACATTTATTCAACAGCAGAGTGTGTCACAACAACTTAAAATAAAATCTATCTGGGGAATCTAAGTGTTTATTACTGCAGTAGCTATGCTGCTGGGCTTTTGTAGATTATCTGGCCCGTGAGATTTCAGCAATGGGGTCAAAGAAAAGTAAGCAGCTGAGTAAGCAAAATCTTCCTTAAGGTTTCACAGCAACTTTAAACTAGCCCTAGTCAAACAAACCAAAATCTTGCAAAATTTCATTAAACAGGGTTACTCTGCATACTTGCAGATATGAAATAAATTATACTACTCGTTCGAACAGAGAATACTTCCTAACAGGAATCAAACAAATTACAAACAGGAATCTGTATTACTCCAAGTGTTATAACTGCTCTTCTGATACTGTGGATGCTAAGAGGCAGACAATTAGGATAGGCAGGTCAATATCTCAAATATATTTAAATGAGCACATTAATACAATGTCAATTTCCACCAATGTTTCAGAGACAATTTTCCTAACATATATACAATTTCTGTCTTAAAAAACAGAGTTTGATGGGTGTCTCTGACAGCATTGATCCCAATGGAAAGACAGGACTACCTCTGTCCACAGATGTCAATGAAAAGATTCCTCTGTGCATCAGGGAGGCCAATATTCCAACACAGTTGAACGCTATGACTTGTTTATTGAATAGCTACCGTTTCTTTGTCTACCCCTACTGCACTGAACCATGCTTCTTTGTCCTTTACCCCACCTTTGTTAACCTGTACCAATATCTCTAATACCTGAAAGATCTGATCAGAGAACAGTAACACAAAGTCAGTCTGCCTTAAATCCAAAGGAATCCATCCTCAGTAGTTCCATTTGGTAGTTGTCTTCAGGCTGCCCTTGAACTTTTGACTCTTTTCTACTGTTTGTTGAGGAAAATTTTAACAAATGTAAAATTGCTGCACTGAGAGAGGAAGAGACAATAATCTGAGGCTCCAAACATTTAGAAAAATCTGTCTGCATGGCAAATGAAAGTATGATCAATAACAGAGAGAAAGAGAGAGAAACACATTATACAAACGTATTGAGAAATATTCCAGATGTCAGCAACACTGAGCATCAGACGTCAGATAACAACAAATGCAAGAGGACGCGCACACTTTGATGTTCAGCTCTACTTTTGGGCTGAAGGTTGTTACTATTGTCTCTTAGCAAACATTTGATAATACAAATTTGAATGTTGTGCTTTTTCCAATAGTATTTTGGTTGTGACATAAAAAGCTAGCTAAGTTAATATTGGACATTTCCTCACAAGAATTTATTCCCAAGGGTAAAGTTGAGCTGAATGTTCCTGAATCCATAGAATCATCACAATAATGTTTTATGGGAGAAAAAAAAAAAATCAATAGACCGTATACTGAAAAATAGTTTCATAGAAAATGTAAAGCTGTTAAATCAGATGACTATTAGAAAAGGACAGGTGAAAATCACAAAAAAAAAACACTGGACAGTATTTGGATAATAAAATCCGATTAATTTATGTTGCACCCTAAATGTATGCCAGTTTACTCAGCCGTTTGATTTAATTCCAGATTCCTTCTGATCTCTCAGAAAGATAAGAGATGTCCCAGATGAATAAGCAGGAGGATGTCCTAGAACCTTGATATACGCAAGGAAATCACAGCAGCAAGTTAAACTATCTGTAGAGGCTTTGATGCTGACAATGCCTTTCAGCGAACAACTACTGAGGCCACCAAGGAAAGGCAGGCTAAAACCAATTCACAGCATTTGAAGCTCCAAAGTAAACCAGATTATAATGCTTCCATTATGATGCGATGACATGTGGCTTTTAGTATGTACTTCCATTAAAAATAGATTAAGAATCTTTGTTTATACACAGGAAAGTACCCGAGTTAAAACTGAAATGATTCTAGCCCGTTCAGTGTCCCCTCTACTTACTCCAAGTGAAAACATTATAAACGCATAAAGTCATTGCAGTGCACATTGTAAGACTGACTTCAACTCAAAATCTTCCCCCTGCCCACTCCCCCTTCAGGAATATTTATTCTACCCAGTCACAATATACTGTCTAATTAAGATCCTGCTACTCAGATAGATGTTAAAAATTGTAACACAAAAATGACATTAAAGCAGAACTACTTGTTTCCTTTAGATTTGTCAATTTTGTCTGCTGACTCCACTTTCTTCCAGTCGTAAGGATATTAAATTCCCTTGTGTTCTCTTTGTCAGTCTTCCCTCAAATGAGAGTTCTCTGTCCTCTACCCAGCCACTGATTTTTCTGCAGAACTTAATTATATTTATGATTTCTCCTTTTTTTGTCCAACATGTGTGACATTGCCCAATAGATTACAAATTTTACGAGGATACAGAGAGGAAAGATCACATCATCTCTATTTCCTTAGGCATAAAATTCATGAGAACATTCTCTGAAGTCATACATTAGATATTATTCTTTGAAAAAGTCACAGTTCCTCTCATCAGCGATATTCCAGAGGTGGTCATTCAGAGTGACAGAGAACTCCATGAAGTTTAGACTGGCCCTGACAGCCTGAGCAATGATACCAGCTCACGTCTGCTGAACAGCAAAGGTCTGAACTGACAGACCCTGACCCCTACTGCTACTGTGCTGCAGGAAGCTACAAGACAGCTGGAACAGGCTACCAGCACATAAAAGACTCTCAGTATAAATCAGATGTTTTGTGCAAAAAGACCACTTTTTTTGGCTCTGTGAATGGAAATCTCTCTACTAGTATATCTACCACATGCATATACTGCAAAAGATACATGGAAATCATAGAATGGAAACCTTTAATTAATTCTAAATACATATAATATTAACATTTGATATTTAGCACATGAAATACTTTCATTCAACAATGTGTGTCCTAATCTCATTGGCATTTGTTGCTCAAAAGGAGTAGAATTTCCAGATTTTGTTTTAACTAGAAGAAACACCAGCATGCTCAACTTTGTGCCACCAGCGCTCTTCTGCCTGTCTGGATTTATCAAACAATGCAAGCTGGTAGCAATATTCCACATATGTTCACGTTGTGTAATCCTCAAAAAACAAAGGAGCTCAGATTTGTTAACAAAGTGAATGTAATTCCCACATAGACCATTTGCGGTACTTCTTCTTTCTGGGTAGTAACTGGAAATGCTGGCTTGGCTTCCAGAATTTTGTCTATCTTTAGTAAAATCATAATTACAGTCTTATTCTTTTTGTACATTTAAAGATGTTTTTGATCATAAAAACCATAGCAGATAGCAAAAGCAGTATTCCCAGTACAAGAATATAGATTCACAGTGATATATTAATCCTCGGCTTTTCTTAGAGACTATAAAATTATATTCAAGGATAAACTGACATACTGTGGGGACTTAAATCTCTATACCGTGTATGTCTCTAACAACAAGAGGTACTACAAGTTGTTCTGCTTCAAAACACACAAAATATGTTGTACAGAAAGAAGACAATTACTTCTGTTCATGACACTACTAATAAAAAATAAATTACAGACTTGTTCTGGTGAAATTAAGGTTGGCTAAGTATGCACTATGGCCACTAAAAGAACAAGAGCAACACAGAGACAGCCACAGCAGCATATGCCAGCTGGGGAGGGATGCAGATGTGAGAATGCACATGTGTGAGTGTGAAAGAATTGGCAAAGGATCTTGGCTGTGAGTGAATATAGCTCGATTGCCCGAAAATATAACTGCATAGGTTTGCTTTAGCTAGCACTGATATATATATATATATATATATATATATAAAATGGTAGCTGCCTCTATAGGTATTCAAATAACGTATAAAATGTAACTGTCACCATCCAGGAGCAAACAGTGAAAGTGTGTATTAAGCTATGAGCAAATAGAATTTATCAGCAAGTTTTCAACTACAATATATTGGAAAATACGCCCTTTTATATTAAAAGTGAATCACAAGTTTGGAAGGAAAAAATCAAAGCAACCTAATTGGAAATAGCAACCATCATATCCTAGCAGATGGCCAGGTGGCAATATAACGCTTTGTTAACTTTGTAATGAGGGCACACAACATTTTTGCCTTTCTAATCACCTGAAAACCACAACCTTATCCCCACAAGCTCCAAACTTAAGAGTTATTTATATATCAGTGCTCATCTGTTGGATAGATCTGTTCTTACGCACACACACTGCTTGTTAAGATACATTTTATGAAACTTAGATGATGACACTTTGTTCAGCTATAAAGGTACAAAGAGTACTGTAAGAGCTAGTGTCCTGCCTAACAATGAATAATGTGATCATTTTCAATGATGTCAATGTTCTGTTTTTATAGTGTTGTTATCACTGTATTGTATGTGAAAGTATGTCTGGTATTGATGAGGTGATGAGGACATCAAGGTGATGAGGACATCAGATCAGATAATGAGGCAGAATCCAGCTCTCACTGAAGTCACCAGGACATTATTCATTTATTTTAATGAATTTTGGGCCAGAAGTATGATACATAATTCTCTGTGTTATGAAAACATCAAACAAACTTGGTTTCAGTTGTGGGCAATTGACGAGAGCAACTGAGCATACAGACATGGACACTGCAAAGCAAATTCACTGGGAACAGTGGCTGAATATCTTTGCTGCCTTTGATATCTCATTTTAAAGACAAACAGGTCTTTAGCTTTCAGGGATATCAAGCTTTGAAGGTTTCAAGACTGTGTATTTAAAACTATTCATTTTTTCAAAAGACACAACCTAAAATATTATCTGACACAGATTAATCTCTTTCCCTATACTAAAAGAAAAATGTCAGTTAGTGGTAAGCATAAAATGTTAAGTACCTGAAAAAGGACAACAACCAAACAAAAAAACTTGGAAGTTGTGAAATATGTAACAAATATCCATAGATTTCATTTGAATAGTTAAAATTGGAAGAAACACATGCCAAAAGTAATACAGAACAGCATGAAATAGTGCTTCAGGTATTAAAATGTCAGCTGCACAGGTAACTTTCATTTGGACTCTTTGAAAGATGCTATGTTATTAAAAAAAATAAAATAAAGGGGGGGTGGGGGGGAGGTGGTTGAGGAGGCATGCTCCGTGGTGCATTCTAGAACCATTCTGAACCTCTGCATGACCAGATAAAAGTTCTCTATCAAACATACACCACCCCAAAAAAAGTTAAAGCAAGACCAGTAAGCGTTATTTTCTCTTTTCTTTCTATAACATATGACAAAATAAATTCACTTTATAAAGACTGGTAATCATGTCAAATACATAAAATGGATAGGATGTGTATGGCTATAGTTGTGGACAGACATAATTTAAGAGGACATCCCAAATTTTATATATTTTTTAAATTACATTGACAAGCATAATTGTCATTCTACAATGGCAGAATTTGCCACTGAACTTATGTTCTGATACAAAATTGTGTTTTGTATCTCTTCTCCCAAAATTCATTAAAAAATGGTAAAAACACACACAAAAATGAAAAGAGTATTAATAAAGTTAAAGCAACAAACTGCAACTTTAAAATCTAATATGAAGAGGGAGCTGACTTTTTGCTAAGCTATTGCACGTTTATTGGATATAACATGCGGTGAAATGGAATCAACCTTGACAGTAAATTCAGAACACAACCCAGTTTTAGATCTTAATACACTTAAAAAAAAAAAAAAAAAAAAAAAAAGAGGAGCTTAAGGAACAGAGAATGCTCTGAGGGTGTGTAAAAGAATGAATATTGTAGTCCTCTATTTACCATGTGGCCTAACATAGTCAGGCAATATCCACAAGAACCAAACTCTGGGGCACAGGCTGAAAGTTTTATGAGTGGTTATGGATATTTTTGCAGTCACTCAGCACACTCATTTTGTGTTTGTTTTGTGTGTCTGTTTCACTTTTTTTTTTTTTTTTTTCTTTTTTCTTTTTTGGGGGGTGGGTGAAAGGCTTATTTTGTATTTTTAACAATTGAGAACAATACCCATTTCTGTATATACAGACAGAGATACAGAGTAAAGCAGTTATGGTGAGAAACTTAAATCACATTCCTCTCAATTTATGCCACTTTCTGTAACATAGTGTAATTCCTATGATCTAACTTCAGGAATGTAAGTCAAGTTTCAGGCACTTGGCTTCTTAGCAGAAAGAGGAATGCTACTACAGAAAGCAATGCAAGCCTCCTGCCAGTCTCAGCTGGCATCTTATATTTGCAAATGCAAATTTTCTATTTGTAGGATAGTCAATGATACAAATTGACAGATAAATTTATACATTCACGTGGCTTAAACTGCAGAAGCAAATAACTAGGCAAAACCACATAGGTAACAAACTATAAATTTATCCCTAACATCAAAAAAAATGATGTGAAGAAGGCTGTCTGCATATTCTCCTTCACCTCCAAAAGGAGAGTGGAGTACACCAAATATGCATTGACTTAAAAGAAATAATGTTAGCTTGCTAGCTGTGTCTAAAATTCATGTGAAGAGACTGCAACTGTTTTTTCTTATTTAAGCCATGTATTAGTTTGCTTTATTAATTCCTGCATTACTTCACATTTTGCTTTATATACCAATAACGAAGAGACAACTTTTTAAATTAAAAGCATTAATAAAATGCTGCTTGTAGATATTTTTAAATTAAAAAAATGTCAAATGTAAATAACTATCTGGGGATCTGAATAGTTATTCCTTCTATTTCAGACAGCTTCTAGCAAATGAAAGATTTCTGGAGAATTAAAGATATAATCCTTTACAGACCCTCTGATCTATACTTTATGATGTTTGTGCTATATCGATATCTGATACCTTTTTAGATAGCTTATGCTTTTAAGTTAGTTGTATCCCTGTTACAAAATAACATAATGGATATTACTGTACAAGTCCCTTCCTACTGGAACTTGTTTGTATTCCCTTTCATGACCACGCTTAGAGTAGATACCAATCCATGGCCTGCCAATTTGCATAGCATAAATTAAACTTGGAAATACCATTCGTTGTGGCCATGCTCAACACTTAGGTTGATCCCTGTGGCTGAGGAGAGCCCTAAATGTTCATCTACAAATTTAGAGAGGTTAATAGACCTTAGCTTCCCATTTCCCTTCCTGCATTTGCCCTGGGAAGTGAAGCAAGTGCCCTCCCAGAACAAGACATCAATGTTACACTGCAGCATCCTCTCTCCTTTGCTACACCAAGTTGTGCTGTCCCTTCTGTCCTCTTAAGCCTTTTGTATGGTGATTTTCACACTCAAGAGGTAGTTTAATCTGTAATGATTATTATATACCAACACTGTACTCAGGCAAAAGCAGCGCTTTTGCTAAAGAGCTGTCAATCTAGAAAAATCCTTTTGACAATTGAGTTCAAGTATAACAGCCAAAAGGCAGAGGCCTAACCTTTTAGAAGTGCCAATTTAAACAAAAACACAACACAGCTGAGATGTGTTTCATAAGAGCATATTCAAGTATCGGCAAAATAGAACCAAAGAAAGATAACAATGAGTAAAATAAAGGAGAAACTGGTGTATGTGATGTGAGAGGGAAAGAAAACGGGGGAAATCAAAGGTGACAAGTATATAATCAAAATCAGGAGGACAAAGGAAGAAAGATACAAGTTGAATTACATGCTTATTAAAACTTCTCCCCTTGTTTTCTGTCAGAATAATACTAGAAGAAAATAACTGAAAAAGCTTGTCACTTACTTGGAGAGGCTTCTCATGAAATAGCTTGCCCATAGCTATTTTTTTCTTCTGGAAACTCTCTGAATAAAGGGCAGATAAAGTGTGCATTTGTATATTTGCATAACAAAATACTAGGTGCAATTCAGTTACAGTTAAACATGAAAGAACTGTTGTTATAGCATGATGATACAAATAAAGCAAGATTTCTAGAGAAAGCTAGTGTTATTTTTTGAAAAAATAAAATAAAATTGAGAATGAGTTGAAAACTTACACTCTTCCTTTGGTATAAAATCCTTGCAACAACTTTCAGGCTGTGGCACTCAGAGGCCCTGCCTTGGCCTGCTGGATGGATTTGGACCATGTTTTAGCTTTGTTTCCATCCTAGTGCCTGTCTGGTCTCCCTGGGTGGCCCCTAGGCCTAGCTCATTGCTGGGGCCACTGATGGACCCCACTTCCAGCACCCAGCCCTACCGCACCAGGCCCAGCCACTGCGGGTTGCTGCCAACTGGCTGAGGGCCCTGCCCAGGATGGGGTCAGCCCTGGCTCCCAGCTGGGCTTCCTGAAGGGCACCACCTGTGGCTCCTTGGCAGTCTGTCAGGAGCCAGTTGTTCTTCATTTAGTTGTACCAATGCATTTTTTTCTGGAACGCTCTACCTGAGCCTTCAGAGAAGGTCCAGCCATGCCTAACTTGCCATCAAAGACATTTCCCATGAAGCACTAAACACTGAGCTCACATAAGGTATAGATGTAAATGTCACTGACACAGCACCACAACCACCACAGTAAATGTCCCTGGAAATATCTAGCTTGTTCCATTGTCTAACTGATTAATCACACAGAACTCATAACAACTGTCCTCACCCTTTTTTACTTTCAAGGTTGCTGCTTCTCTTTCAGAAGAACATGAATGTGCCAAGAGCTTGCCTGTGCTCTCCAGATGTTGTGCATGCTCTGGCAAAACACATTCCTTTCTTCACATAAAGGTAATAGAGTTAAGGCCATACCTTTAAGCATGAACATTAAGGCAGCAACACAGGTTTTTCCTCCTGGGAAAATTACACTAGGTATCACGGAAAGAAAATAAATGTAGAATTTGTTTTTTCTTAATACTGCTTTTAGTATTTTTGTTCCTGTTAATTATAAAACTACATCAAAACTGAAAGCCACTCCTTAAACCATGAGTTTCCACTTTGAATAAAAGTATGATTATAAACTCCCTACGACTCCAGGAACATGTACTTTTTCCTTATCTAACCACTGGGTCCAAATGTATATAGCTACACGGTCTCTTCAGAACCTCATACTAAGTATGCTGGGCTCACACACACATAACAATGACCTGCTGACAGACATGATTGTACTTGAATTTGCACAAGTTACTTCGTTGTTATCACAACTGGCAGCCATTCAACATCAAAGGCACCTTCACTTAGGATTCAACAAACATTTATATTGTAGAAGAAACTCTACAAGTACATTAATGAGATGTATTAAATATTCCTAACAGCTAGAATGTGAATGAAACTCTCTAGAAATTCAGAAAATTGTTCATTATTATCAAAAGCACATAAGCACCACTTGACAAACTTGTATGTGAATATGAGGGGGCAGTGTCACAGAGTAATTGTTTTGACCCAAAACATTATTCTAATTTAACCATACTAAAAAAAAAAAAAAAAAAAAAAAAAAAAAAAAAAAAAAAAAA